>NC_047677.1:1184170-1399170 GCF_011762505.2 Arvicanthis niloticus | reverse complement strand
TAAAATCAATAGCATGATATACACAGTTTATTCACATTTTCATGATGGACTTTTCAATTATGTCCAGTGATGCAGGGAACCTGTTGTCAGAGAATGCAAAGAGCCGAATACTAAAGCCAGAACCAAGGGCCCTGCAACCTCTCTGTAAGCCACCACATGTTAGATCAGAAAGACAGAGAGCTTTCCATCATAGAGTGCTTCATCTCCCCACAGTTCTGAGGGCTGAGATGATGAGCTCTCTGGTCTGTCAGTAGTGGTATCTTGGTCAGCATGAGCCCCAGGATCTGAGAGGAGCTGGATGCATATATGAACTGAGAAACAGCAGAACAAAACTGGAGAGGAAGGTAGCCTGGTTGGTGGTTCTCCATGGCCTGCCAGCTCTGACCTTCTCTTATTCAGTAAGATGCTTGTTATTGAATGTAGCTGACACCCTTTTAGATAGTTTTGTAATGTTTTTGTTTAGGAAATTGTAACGTGATATAATAATTGTAAAGGTAAAAGGAGCAACTTCCCACACAGCAAAAACATTAACCCAGGGCCTGTTGTAGTAATTATTTAATCTCAAATGGGGGCTTCTAACCTACCCTTGATCATTCAGTTCCCATATGGCACACATTTATAAAAAGCCTTGATGGCACTAGTTGGGCAAATATCTGCCGTCTAAACTATTAGACTCTACTTCATCAAGAGCCCTGAGTTATAACTTGGCATGTTCCATCTGGGCAACTCTTAACTCTCATTGGCTAACCCTCGTGGCCGTGTTTTTATGATTCATGCCCCATGTCTTCTCTCTCCATTTTTCCTACCCCACCCTCACCCCTGTTGTTTCCTGCCTCCAACCCCAAGCCTAGGAATCAGTAACCAGTTGTTACTGGAGCGACCAGGCCTTACATTACAATACATATCAAAAACCAAACCCTAACAAGGGCTCAGAACTCTGCTTCTGTGTTTATGGCTGTATTCATATTTTAGAAACTCTCTTTTAATATTCAAGTTGAGATTTGTGTAAAATGTACAAAATATAAACATAATTAGAAGTTTTCTTTTGATAGAAGATAAAAAACCTTTTTAAACTTTTCTTACCTTGTAAAATGTATCATTTTATTAACATATAACATTTAAATATTTAAAATATATTTTAATATTTTTATATCTGTTGTTATGTTTAGCTTGAAGGCTATGGATAATCAAGCATGAATTCAGGGTCTGGGCCACCAAGCCAATCACAGTGTGTTTCCAGTTACGTGGAGACATGATTTTTGTAGATAAGGATTTGAACATGGCCATCACATCTGAGGCAATGTTAACTGATGGGGATAGAGTTGGGGCCTCATGGGCAGAGGCTCTTACAAACACCAAATATTTAAGATAATGCCTGTGTCTGTCTCACACTGTCTCTCTTACACACACACAGACACACAGACACACACACACACAGAGAGAGAGAGAGAGAGAGAGAGAGAGAGAGAGAGAGAGAGAGAGAAGAGAGGGGCACAGGCATGCATAAGGGGCAGGGCAGAGGGAGAATTTTAAACAGAAACGTTAATGAAAAACAGACTCTAAAGGAGGCATACATGCAGCTAGCTGCATGTATCACCAGGGTTTTATAATTCTTCTTAATAATTACCATGTCATTTTGATTTCAGGGCTAACGGGACTATGCTTCTATACAATGTTAGAATAGCAGTTATGCAACTTTAAGTCAGTCATGGAATCTCTCATTCCCAATAGCTACATCCATAAAATCTAGATTATACCCCATTGCCTTGTAGAATTTAGTGAAGTTTAAGTGATGTGGTAGACACAAAATATCTATAGATATTATTGAAGAAATGTTGGTTTCTCTGTTATAAAAGTCAAGAGAACTTTAGCAAGAAGGTCTTTCTTTTGAGAACAAAAAGGATACACAGGAAGAAGGTCAGATAAATTGTAGGGAAAGGTGACCAATGGTGCAAGTAGTCACTTGTCAGTTGTTCTTACAGGAACAGAGAGATGTTTACCCATCATCTGTCTAGATAATTACTCTGTGAATCATAGGGTGATTGTCATAACTGATTTGTAGATGTGAAACTGTGACTTACAAATTTAAGTGAATTGCCCACTGTCACTTTGCAACTCTGTAATCAAGTGAATTCTTTTGAACTAATAGTTCAGTGTTCATTATACTTCTCCGAGCCATCAATGCCCAGACACTTGGCAACTATCAAACAACTGAAAATCTAATTCCAGATTGTGTCTGCAAACCTTGTATGATGCTTGCAAAAGGATACTAGCTAGCACAGTAAGAGAAGGCCTTTTTATGGAATGTTCAGACTACCTCAACACTCCTGAGACTACCTAGGGCACCACATGAATTCTTACATGCAGTGGACGAGAGCTGTGTTCCTAATTCCAGATACTGCATATGTGCATACTCTCATTTTGTTATTAGCATTTTCTTAATGGAAATCAGTTGTCTATGAAAAGCTATCCTTCAACTAATATGAGAAGGCTGTCTTGGTTTCTTCGGGCCAGAGTTTGCTATGTCATAAACACCAAAGAGGATTGAGTTCATCCTTTGGTGGACACTGGGCACATTTTGTGTTCTGAGGTAATTTGTCAGAAAGTATAAACCTGTGCTTGCCCTCTGAGTACAAAAACCCTGCAGTGGGTCTGTTATCACCAAAGGCCAGGCCAACTTCTTTGTCTGGGGTTGAACTCAGGGACATGTCTGAGTGCTGTGCAGAACTGGACCCATCCCTTCCCTGGGCATCCCTGGGAGAGCTAGCCCTGAAGGCATGGGAGCATGAGAGATGTCCCTATCCCTCACAGCTATCTTAGGGAGAGTGGGCCTTGTACCTCACCTGAGCTGCACAATAGAGTTGACCCTGGTGATGGGGGTCGTACCAGTGAGCTGGCCCCAAGGGTGTGGATGTAGGAGAGCTGGCACCCAGTGTGTGAGTGGGGGAGAGCTGGACCAGTAACTTTTCTGCCTTGTGGCAATGTGGGCTAGAGAGAGAGAGATACTCTCCCCCACCCTCAGTCTTTGCCGCTGGTGGCTGGTGGGAGAGCTGGCCCTGGAGTCATGAGAGAAGGAGAGCAGAATGGGCCCTGCTCCTCACCTGCCGCAGCACTTGGGAGAGCAGCACTTGGGAGAGCAGACGCTGCACCTCACCAGGGCAGCACAGTAGAGCTGATGCCGGACACGGGGATTGAAGGTGATCAGGCCCAAGGAGGTAAAGACAGGAGAGCTGGTCCTGCCTCTTGTCTTGCTTGTGGTGCACGGATGGGGGAGAGATGCCCTCCTCTCTTCCTCTGTCCCTCACCACCTATGACAGATTGTTGCAATGAACATTTTCTAGCAAAGTAGTATGGACAGAAGGGTAGACTGTGGGACACGCTGTGACACATTAGAGCTTCCACAACAAGATGCTTTTTCCTTTGTTGGAGGGGGAGGTTGCAAGGGTGGAGGGTGGGTATGAGGGGAAGGACAGATGAGTAAGATTGGGGTACATGATATGGAATTCATAAAGAACCAATAAAAAGTAAAAAAAAAAAAAAGGTCCTGAATATATGTATATGTATAAATATATACATATATACATATATATATATATGTACACACACACACACACACGCACGCACACACACACTCTCAAGGCCTTGCTAGGACCTGACACATGCTACCTACTCAGCAAATTCAGCAAATGCCTTCTACCATCATTGTAGCTTCTGAGTTACAGCTCAAAATCAATTCTTAGGAAAACTTAGAAAAAAATCATATTTGAAAGACGGTCAGTTTAGGTTTTTCAGAATATATAATAACTGCTACCTCCTATACAACAAACCTATACAACAAATGGTTTCTTAAGAGTTGTCAGAGAAGGATCATTAACTAGGAGGATTACTAGGAGTCATTCCTAGGTGCTAGCAATGATTGTGTCCACTCTAAGGCAAGCAAAACTGCCTAGCATATACCTGAGCACATTGAAACCCATCTGAATCAGCACAAATGATGTCACAACTGTGGAAGAAAAAGCCTCAGATATAAAATAGAATTTATTTCTAAAGAGTAAGGAAACGTGCTTTGTTTATTCCCCACAATTACAGTGATTTGGTTTCAGCTCAAATAAGCACTACAAACAAATACTCCGGGAGTGGCCACTCCAGTCTGTCTTCGTTGGTTGCCCAAGCTGCGGGTTGGCTGATTCTTCCATAGAAAAAGCAGAACAAAAAAGTCCAGGCCTACTACACCGTCAAGCGTTCGAGTGTTGCTTTGGGATCTGGGGTTATTTATAGCAATCTGGTTCACAGAAGTACTTCCTGCCCTATTCAGCAAACACTCACGTGGACATCCTAGAGCCAAGGCACAGACACTGTTACTGTGCCACCGAGATCAGCTCTTCAAGTCTGTAGCGGTTTTGATGTAGCCTTTGGTCTCCGAGGTGACCCCTTTACTTCTGACCAGGCTCACTTTTTAATGTGTACATTCTATCTATAGATTCTGTGATGAGGACAGATTCATCGGAGATGACTGATGTGGAATCTGTGATCACTAGCTTCGCGTCTTCAGCAAGGGCAGGCCGTCGCAATGCCTTACCCGACATCCAGAGTTCACTGGCTACAGGTGGATCCTCTGATCTTCCGCTGAAGCTGGAGGCGTTGGCCATGGAGGAAGGTAAAACTCCTACTCCTCGGAGATAAAGCACTCACCATGTCTCTCTTTTTAAACTTTTTCTCTGGAGCAGCCTTTTAACTAGTTATAAGTGATCTCTTTTCTTCTTGACCAAAAGCCCTCAGGTTTTAAGGCTAAGTGGATTTCTATGCCCTTCTGAAACTAGGCAGTTTCATCTGTTACGTCCTAAAGGTAAACATAGAAACTGGTGTTCTGTCTATTGGATGTGCATGATTGTGTGATAGGATTCTAGGTTCTACCTCCAGTACAAAATTAATTAAGCAGTCATGAATATTAATCATTGCACTGGATCTGAGTACTGTGGCTCAAAACTAGTTCGTTATCTGTCTTAATCTGCCACTTACAGTTAGAGAACCTAATACAGCAGCTAGTGACTTCTGTATCTTCTAACATTACAAGAGGTAATGAAAGATGATCCCAGTCACAAGGTATCGTTTCTTATTTGTATCATTGTTATGCCATCTACCCTTCAATTTTACTACTGTTAAATGCTAGGGACCCCAGCAGTGAGTAGGGCAGATGTAAACGCCTACTGTCACAGATCTGAGAGTCCAACAAGAGTTGCTAGATTTTTAATGAATAAACATATAGTCTAACAATGATTTGCTTTATCAGAAAATTGGATGGGTGCCTTATAGAGAGTTTCTCAGTGACGACATTTCAGTAGGAATCAGAGTAGCCATCATTGAAATCCTAATATCTCGAGAGGCTGAGGCAGGAGGATTGCTATTAGATTGTTGCTATCCTAGAATACACAGTGTAACTTATTTTTTTATTCTCCTGTATAATTGTCATCTGGAAGGCTTACTGTCTCAGTCTGCTAACCTAGGCCCAGTCCTGGAAGCTTCTAGCCCCCATGCAATCTTATCTAGACCTAGAATGTTTTCAGCCTCTGAGACATAACTGCTGAATAAGCTCACCCTTTCTAGTTCTTTTTGAGCTCTGGCTGGTTCAAGTCAGCTATTCTGGCTCAAACTCTTCTCCCAGTCTGGCTTCTCTCAGTTTCTCCAGAATTGCTGTTTGGCTTCAAACTATCTATAGCAATCTTTTCTAGTCTTCTGGCTCCTTCTCATTCTCTTGCTCATTCTGTCTTTACCTGTGTCTAGCTTGTTCTCTCTTCAATCTGTTTCTGTAAAACTCTGTCAATAAAAATACCCTCCTCCTCCCTCTCTGTGCTGCTAAACTCTCTCTGTCTCTCTGTCTCTGTCTGTCTCTGTCTCTCTATCTCTCTGTCTCTCTCTGTCTCTCTCTGTCTCTCTCTCTCTCTCTCTCTCTCTCTGTCTCTCTGTCTCTCTCTCTCTCTGCCCCCCCTCAACACTACTGTACAGCTCTCCAGGAACTCTACTTTATCCTGCACTGTACTTGCTTCCTGTCTGTTTTTCCCTTAAGTAGCTTCCCTTTTCTCTCTCTTCTCATGAGAGTTGGCCATATCCTGTTCTGTCAAATCTTTCTCTGGTTTGTCACTTAGTCTGCCACTCAATTAGACATCACTTTCAGACATTGGTGCTTCCTTTACAAAGTAACTCTACCTTCATTGTTTGAGATCAAAGTTGTATACTAAGGGCATCTCTGTATTCCAGCCAGGAGGATTAAAGGTGTGGCTAGGGACTGAGACATACTAGAAACAGGTTCAAATTTCGTATAATAACAGTAGGTTGTAGGACAGCCCGTTCTAGCTACAGTGTAAGATTTTCTTAAACAAAAAACCAGCATAATGACAACATCAATTTATATACCAAGGTAGAGGGGAAATTCCATGTGGTCCTACCATTAGGTAGAACTTTGGGAGGTCAGTGCCCACTGATAGAGAATCGGTTATCTCCAGAGAGGAGTTCCCACTTAGTTTGCCCAATCCCTAGTGGTCAGCCATGAACACATGTGTGCGCGCGCACACACACACACACACACACACACACACACACGCACAAAGCTAAATAGATTCAGTAGGTTACTCATACAAGTGTGCATACATATATGATTGTATGTATGTGTGTGTATGTGTGTGTGTGTGAAACTAAATAAAAAATAGGTTATGAATTTGTGTGAGGAAGGAAGGAGCTTGGAGAAAAGAGTGACTTATCGATACAGTGTGCATGAATGAAGTTCTCAGATGCAGTGCACTGGATGAAGTTCTCAGATGCAGGGCTCATGAATGAAGTTCTCAGATGCAGTGTGCATGAATGAAGTTCTCAAGGAAACCCACAATTTTTAAAATAATTAAAAATTCAACTACTCTGTGCATATCTTACTAATCCAGCTGTAAGGAGATAGGAAAGGGGAGAAGGCAGTAAGGAATGCAGAATAAACTGCTGATGCAGTCTAGAAATAAAACCTGGCCACTGCGGGCTGAGGCTGAGAGAATAAGCTCCTCAGGATAACTGTGGGCACAGATGTAAGGGCCAGATCTTGTGAAACTTTAGAAATACGGGTAGAGAAAAGGATTTTCATTTCCAATGAGAGGATGTCTAGTGATGAGTTGGCATCTGATTTATGTTTAAAGGTTTCACATTAAATATAAAATGGAAAATGGGTGTTAAGGAAGAATTTATGTTAAATTATAGATGTAAAACTGCCATTAGAAAAATCTCTTTAATGGTGGAGGGGACGGCAGTGCTGAGGCGGAACAGGCCAGGCACCAAGGCGCAGGACTTCTATAATTGGCCTGATGAATCATTTGATGAGATGGACAGTACACTTGCTGTTCAGCAGTATATTCAACAGAACATAAGGGCAGACTGCTCCAATATTGATAAAATTCTTGAACCACCTGAAGGCCAAGATGAAGGTGTATGGAAGTATGAACATTTAAGGCAGTTCTGCCTTGAACTAAATGGACTTGCTGTCAAACTTCAGAGTGAATGCCATCCAGATACCTGTACTCAGATGACAGCAACCGAACAATGGATTTTTCTTTGTGCAGCTCATAAAACTACAAAAGAGTGTCCTGCCATAGATTATACAAGACACACACTGGATGGTGCTGCACGTCTTCTGAATAGCAATAAATATTTTCCCAGCAGGGTTAGCATAAAAGAATCATCTGTAGCAAAACTAGGATCAGTGTGCCGTAGGATTTATAGAATATTTTTTACATGCCTATTTTCATCACCGGCAGCTATTTGATGAATATGAAAATGAAACATTTTTATGTCATCGGTTTACCAAATTTGTGATGAAATATAATTTGATGTCGAAAGATTGTACCAATTTTAGAAGAGGAAGTTCAGAATTCTGTTTCTGGGGAAAGTGAAGCATGAAAGAATCATGTAGAACAATGTACTGATCACATAATTAACAATTATGTAATATATATATATATATATATATATCATTTTAGACACATCAATCATGTATCCATATTATAGCTTATTTGTTTAGTATAGGTTTTTGTATGCTATATGTTGCCTTTTTAAATGGGAAATACATTTTAAGTTATTCATGAGCTGTATATTCACTGGTGTGGCACTCATGGTTTTTAAATAAGTTTAGTATTATCTGTTTATAATGCCTGTTAATAAAAGAATTTACAGTTTGGTAAAAAAAAAAAGAAAGAAAGAAAGAAAGAAAGAAAGAAAGAAAAAGAAAAAGAAAAAGAATAAAAATAAAAATAAAAATAAAAATAAAAATAAAAATAAAAATAAAAATAAAAATCTCTTTAGGCCAAATTAAACTTTTGGATTCATAAGGAAACATGTAATCCCAGCCTAGCCAGAGGTGTACAGTTATAGAAACTCAGAGGCAGCTGGGGAAGCACACAGTCTTCTTGCATGAGACCCTTCATGAGGGTGGTAAGGTGGGAATGGGGTCAGTTCTGTCTGTCTCCCCTCACCAGGGGACTTCAGGGAAACAAGGTCAATGGAGCTACAGAGGCCCTGTGTGCCACATGAGCTACTACAGAGTCACACGTTGCTCAATCAGCAGAATCATGGTTTGTAGGGCAGCCCAGTGTAATGGTTCCCTACAAGGCACTTACTAATTTATTTGTTTACTTATTTTTATACATTCTTTTCTAAAACTGTGAATTGAACTTGGGCACCATATATGCTAGGCAAGTACTTTTCTACTGAGCTGCATCCCTAGGCTATCCTCCCATTCAGTTTTTCTCAGTACAGATGTATTTTCGTATAAGCATCCTATATGTTGTACGATTAGACTCCAGATTAGTGTTGTATCTTAATTAACTTAAGACAAACATCTCCTTAAAAAAGGAAGAAAACAAAACTTGACTAACCCATGGCAAGTGAAATGTAATGATTTCAAGTCGGTAGGAAGAACAGAGAAAAGGGTGGGTTAGAGTGGTGTCTAGTAGGCAGAATCAGAAGGACTTGCTAATGAATTTGTGTATTGTAGAGATAAAGAAGGAAAATGAGTGATAACCCCTAGAATAACTGAGTTCAGTGTAATAGCATCTACACACACACACATGAGAGAGAGAGAGAGAGAGAGAGAGAGAGAGAGAGAGAGAGAGAGAGAGAGATTAGCTGAAATGAGGGCAATTTTGAGAGTTAAATGAGTAACAATTTTGTTTTTTTTTCATATCTCATAAGAGATCTCTATTACATGTATACACTTTAAATAGTTGAACATGTCATTTCAGAATACATTTTATGCTATAAAGGAGAAAACATTTTCTTACACATAAAATGTCCCATTTTTTTTCTTTCTTTCTTTGTTTTCTTGGAGCCTAGAACCTAGGGGCTTGCAGTTGCTAGGCAAGTCTTTACCACTGAACTAAATCTCCAACCCCTGAACTGGTCCCATTTCTGGTAAACCACATGAGCAGATTGTTTTCAGTATGGATGGAAAGACTGACTGTAAGAAAGAGAAGGAGCCCAGAAAGACCACAGTAGTGTTGCAAAAGTTACTCATAGTTAAGCCCTAACAGGTTATGTGACAAAAAAAGGACGTGACAGTGTCTAGCTCTAAGACCATTAAACTTAGCACCAGCTTTCTCAACATATCATCATGGAGAGTTTAATGGATTTAATGTATTTCCATATATATGATATGTATATATTATATGTATGTATATATTACATGTACTTCCACATATATAAAAAACATATTATATATAAAGAAGATATTCTAAAGTTTGAGAATTCCATACATGCATATAATATATTTTGATTAAATATACCATTATTCCTTTCCCTTCAACTCCTCCCCATCTCCTCCACACGTCTTCCTCAAAACTTCACATGTTCTTTAAAAGCAAAAACAAAAACAACTCACTGAATCCTCTTAGTGCTACCTTTATGTGCACGGGTGAAGGATATCTGCTGGAGTATGGGACACATCCCTGAGGAAAACTGACTCTTGCCATCCCAGTAATCATCCATTGCCAATAGCTCCTCCAATGGGGTGAACACTGTTCATAGTCTCATCAGTAATTCTCAGTAGGTGCTATCCTGTTTGTCTTGTCTCTTAGGAGTTTCTAGTTGGATTTTGAGAAGGATAATTAAGAAGCCTTCATTCCTCTATCTCATTGGACCAAACCATGACTAAGAATATAATTTACAGAATAATTTGCTTCTTCTTTTGCTTACAGAGGAAGCCAGTATTGTCTAGGATGAAATCATCACCAGTTCTAATAGTTTTTCTAATAGTTTTTCTAATAGCTGTGACCATGACCCAGATGCTTTCATGACCCAAGTCTTCTTACAGCAGATACTTACATTTCTGCCTTTGTTTCATAGAAAAGTACCATGAGGTTGTGTTGTTTTTTTGACTACTACTTTTCTTTTCTCCATTCTTCTTCTAGCCCTAGTAAGATGACATCCTATCACACATATGTCTGGGCTGTTGTCTTTGCTATTGTTGTAGGTCAACAACATAATCTAGCATAATCTTTCAGAGTTTAGCATGACTGGTTACTACTTCTTCCTTTAAACAATTTTCCTCCTTATGTTCCCTGGACACTTTGCTCTCATGCTGTCTTTCTTCCTCATTGACTTTTTTACTCTGGGTTTCTTTCTGCTCCTCTCCTTAATCACTTACTAGAATAGAAGGTACAAAGCACTGTCTCTGAGCAACATGGTCAATGCTTTTTTGCTTCAAATGCTATCTGATTTCCTTGGCTAGTTTCTAGCCTGCTGATACCAAGATTTATGAGTTACTGAGTAACTTGTATGAGTTACTGTTCTCCTTGCAATGACCAACAGACAGACAAAGTCATAGGAAGGAATGTTTTGTGTTGAAAATAAATTTTTTTCCTCACATAATATATCATCATTACACTTTCCTCCCTCTACTTCTCCCAGTTCCTCCCCACCTCCTTTCCCATTTGGATCCACCACTCCCTTTCTGTCTTTCATTAACATGTTGGAATAGGACAAATAAGAAAACAGGAAAAGGGCCCAAGAAAAGGCACAAGAAACAGACAAAGAAGCCTAAACTCACTCGTTCATGTCCTTGGAAATCTCATAAAAACACTAAACTGGAAAATATATATATTTTTTTTTCAGGAAAAAATATATATGTATAAGATAAAAGTTTAAAAATTAAGAGAAGATAAAAAAAAAAAAAAAAACCCAAACCCTGACACAATATTATGGGACAAGGAACCTCCAAAGATACCTTTGAGTTTGTTTCTTATTAGCCAGCCCTTTCTGGGCGTGCAGCCTACCCTTAAGAACTTTGTTTACCTAGTGAGACTCCCTTTGGCAATTACTTGTGGCCTCAGGGTAGGGTCATGAGTCTACTTCTCCCTTCAGCTCTCCCAGACACCATCTGGTGAAGACACATGTAGGCCCTGTGCATGCTACCTCAGTCTCTGTGAGTCCATATATACTACACCCATTCAACTGATTCAGAGGGCCTTGGTTTTTTGGTGTCCTGTATTCCTTCTAGCTCTAACACTGTCTCCTTTTATGTAGAGTTTCTAAATTTTGAGGGGAGGGATTTGATGGAGACATCCCACTTAGGGCTGAGTGTTCCAAGGTTTCTCCTTGTTGCATGTCTAGCTGTGGGTCTCTGTATTTGTTCCCATCTGCTACAGGAGGAAGCTTCTTTAATGATGGCTGAGCAAGGCACTGATCTGAGTATAGCAAAGTGCCATTAGGAGTCATTTTATGCTACATTTGTAAAAGAACAGTAGTGTTTGATTTTATGCTATTTTCCTGGTGTATCAAGTCTCAGGTTCCAGGTTACCAATGCATCCACATCATAGAGTGAGCTTTTAGTAAATCAGATGTTGGTTGGTTACTTCTAGCGTTTTCTCCCAGTCTGGAGTTCAACACTCTTCCTCCTCAAAGCTGGCGGTGACGGCCTGTGAAGCTCATGGCCAGGTTTATCACAGCAGCTCTGTGCTTGGTAGCAGTATTCTGAAGTTCCTTGTTGCTCTGACCAAATGCATTAGACAATCAAATTAAGGAGGAAGGATATACTTTGCCTCACTGTTTGAAAGGATGTACAGTTGAACAGAGCAGGAAGACAGGAAGGATGGTGAGGTGCCTGCTTCTGTTGTCTTTGCAGTCAGGAATCAGGGAGGAACGAATGTTGGTGCTCAGCTGGCTTTTTCCACTTTTCTTTTGTATTCAGTCTGGGATCCTGTGAGGAGATGCTGCCCAGCCTCAGGATAAGTCTCACCGAGTTCAGCTGCTCTGGCGCTGCTCTCACTTACATGTTAGAGTGTATCTCCCGGGTAACTCTAGACCCGCTTAAGTTGGTAGTGAAGATTAACTGTCATTAATTAATGACATGAATATCAGGCTGGAGGTCCCTGAAGTTTGCTGTCATGGAGTGAACTCCCTGGATGACATCACTGCTAGGGTATGGAACAGTATTATAAAGTTTAGCAGGCATAAAAGCAATCTTTGGATTTTTCTTCTAAACCCCATTCTTCCTGTGTTTTCCCAATCTCTGTGCATAGCTATTTCACAGCTCCAGTTTCTGAAACCAGACATGTTGGCTCATCCCTGTTTCTCTCTGAATTTGCACATTCTGCCTCTCATCCTTTAGTGAATGCTCTTAGCTGTGCTTTCAGAACTGGCCCAAACATCCACCATTTCTCTATCTATTACTCATGGTCCTGATGTTGCATCTCATGCTTTTTCTTCTTTCTGTTGTCCCTCTCACATATTGCTGCCTTGGACTTACTTGTTGGGAGCTGACTCCTAGCTGAAAGCAGCTATCATCTTTGCAACCATCTTGGACCATATATTTAAAGGTTGATACTTTTCCACCTTGACAAGAGACTTGTTTTTCTAGCATAATGATTTTGCAAACAGCCCACAACAGCTGAGCACACTCTGATAAACATCTTGTTTTTCTCAGACATAGTCTGGACGTGTTTAGTGTACCTAGCTGCAAGGCACTCATGGTTAAGTGTCTTCAGCTGCATTCTCTGCTTGTGCTTATATACCCATGATTTTCTTTCAATAAATGAGCTTCAATCAGAAAACTTTGTCTTGGCTCCATATTTCTGTTGCCCCTCTGTCTCCTTTTCATTTCCAGCCCTCCTTTCAGGCAAGCCTAGTTAGTTCTTCTGTGGCTGCTGGATGGCTACATTTACTGTTGTCTTATTTAATTTCCTTTCTCCATGTGATACAAACTGTGCACATTTTGCAGATTTTTTACTAAAATCCCTCCTTTTCAGACGGTAGTTCCAGCCAACTCTGTATCAGCTTGTAAAGTCCAAGCCTAGAGACAGCTTAACCATTTCTATTTTCTTCTCCTGATTTAATAACCTCATGAACCCCTTTCACTTCTTAAAAAATGATACACTCTACATATTTTGTTTGTTGGTATCCTTGTATCACTAACTGGATGTTACCTGAAATGCTTCATGTGGTTAGCTTAGTAAATTGTTCTTTTTTTTAAAGCAGAGGTCTCACATTATAGTCCAAGCTGCCTTGAAGCTCATTATATAGCCAAGGTTGGTTAATAGACAACTGACAAATGAAAAGTGCTAAGTACCAGACATCTCTTCAAAGATGCTATAGATGGTTTAAGGAGAAAGTTTGAGGGAATAGTTGAGATTGAAATAATTTCATTTAAATGAAGACAATCAAATATGGAACATTTCAGAGGATGAAAGAGAAAAAAAACTGTATTGCAACTGAGCTGCATATATTGAATCCCATCACTGGGAAGGCAGAGGCAGATAAATCTCTATGAGTTCGAGGCTACTCTGATCTACATAGTGAGAGCCTATGGGGAGGAGTGTTTAAAGATGGTAGTGATTTAAAATGAAGATGCAAGAAAAAGGGGGAAGGTTGGTCACATAAAGAGTTAGGGAATTGTGGCTGGAACTGTCAGCCTTTTGTTGTGTTTGAAACCCACAGGAGTTGGACCCATGAGGGCATTAGATTTTGAAAGTAAGAGCATTAGTAGGACCATCAACAAAAGTTTCCATGGCAACGAACAGGGTCCTGCAGTCAGGTAGGGGTTATATTCACTTAACATTCTTTCTTCACTGTTTATCAGTACAGTCACTACCTTTTCATCTTCCAATAAATGCCAACGAATTCTGTAATCATTCCTGAGAGGCACATCTTACATTGTTATGGGAGGGGGCAGAAATAATAACTCTGGATAACAGGAGAAGTTAGGCATTTGGCTAAAGGAAGGTGAACTGGGATTGATTTTATTTTTCCTGAAGGGCAGAATGTAAGGGTATTCCCAAGAAGTAAAGGAAATAGGAAATGTAAAGAATACAGAGAAAGTATATCCCAGGATAGGGGAATGATTGAGGGCCCATGTAGCCATTTAATGAAGGTTCAAGTTGTGATTTTTCCCACAGGTCATTTAATCTGATTCTACTTTAGTTGGCCACCCTGTAGATCAGTGGTTCTCAGCCTTCTTTAATGCTGCAACCTCTTAGTAGAGTTCTCATGTTGTGGTGACTGCCCCAATTATAAAATTATTTTATTGCTACTTTGTGACTGTAATTTTGCTGTTTCTAGGAATTGTAATGTAAACAGCTGATATGCAAATATCTGATATGTGACCCATAGGTTGAGAAACACTGCTGTTGATGGAAGGTATAATGACATCTTAAGAGTCAGCCTGGCATGCAGTAGTATAGACCCTGAGGAAAGTTGACTAGGAGGGATACTTATAAAGGACTCAAATACTTCTTCTCTATGCAGACTCATATCCATGAAGAGGGCAAAATATGATCTAGTCAGGATGGAAACTGCATGAGGAGGCGAAGTGGAAAACAACTTCCATTTGAAACATACAATGTATTTTCACATATTTTGCATATGATTGAGAAATATTTTATTTTTGCAGATGCAAAAACGAAGAATGAAGAGAAAGACCAAGGCCAACCCAAAAAGCCCCTAAATGAAGAAAAATGAAGGCTTAGCATTTATCAAGGGTGTTGTTGATTTTATGCGTATTGAGAGACATAGCAGCTATGCATTCCTGGGGTGTGTGATTCATGGTAACTCGTGTGTGTGTGTGTGTGTGTGTGTGTGTGTGTGTTTTGTTGTGATGCTCTGTACTTAAACTGCAGCCATGATACCAAAATAGGTTATTAAAAGGTATTACCTTCAAATTGAACCCAAGGAAGGACACACTGTTCATACCCCAACAAAATTCACTGTGTATTTTGGGATTTACTTAGATGTATGTTTAAGTCTGTCTTAGTGAGTTAGAATATTTTTCTTGATATGTATAGACCAAAACCTATTAATTTAATACTTTGTAGAATTTGTAGGAAATTATATTTTTTTTTGGTGAGAAGGACTTAGTAGTAAAAAATCACACTTATAATATGTGCTTATTTTTAATTAAAATTGCACCATATTTTCCGAAAGATATTAGGAGAGATCTGGAAATATTGTAAAAGTTGTAACAACTTAAATATCTCTAGGATGTTTTTGTCTAATGTGTTTTGCATCCAGTCTGTATGTACTGTAATTTTTCATATGAATCCCCATGACATAAAATTTGTGACAAACTTGCTCATCTGAAACATGTGTATTGAATAAATCTCACTATATTCCTTAACGTGGTGTATGTGTGCACCTTGTTTTAATGTGGATTGCACAAGATATTGTACTCTTTCTTAGACTGTTTTTTATTTTCCCCACTTTTGTGTGTATATGCAAATTGTTGCTAGAACAATGTCATCAGAATGCTGATCTTAATTTTTATATTTTTCCTAAAGTATGATACTGTAGGTTAAAATAGAAAAGCACATGCTTTTAATATATATTTAAATATAGTTTTTTCTTTTTTATTAAAAATAGATTCTCCTCTCATACAATACATCCCAAATCACAATTTTCTCTCTCTCCATTCCCCTAGTCCCTCCCCACAGATCCGTTTCCCCAGATACTCTCATTATCCCTTCAGAAAAAAGCAGGAACACACAACAAAGAGACAACAGCAAACACACAAAAAAGAAGATACATTAAGACAAGGCAAAAGGCCTCAGATCCAGTCTGGACAGGGAAACCCAGTAGGATGAAGAGAGTCCCAAGAGTAGGCAATAGATTCAGAGAGTCATCTATTAGGCCTTGGATGAGGTAACTCCATTTAACCTGCACCCATCAATCACATAGGACACAGGTAGAGGGCGTGATTAACAAGTCTCCACCTCCAAAGATTTAAATATTAATGAGTTATCTAAAGGCCAGGGGCATGTAGCTAATTAAGTTATTCCCTCCCCTTTTCTCCCTCCCTATAAAAGGCCAGGTGAGCCTGGCTTTTGGGGGAGCACTCATCATCTATATCCACTCACCATGCCATGAACAATAAAAGCTTTGGGAAACTCCACGTGTCGCCTGGGCCTGCCACCGCCAGATTGCCAACTTCTGGACCTCCAAACCGCAGCTGCCACCGCCTGCGCACAGCGGGACCCTGGCCTGGCCAGGTGGTAGCGGGACCCTGGCCTGGCCAGGTGGTGTGGGAAGCACACCCGGTGACTCCACCCCTGACTGCTGGACTCTCCTCCCTCCCCCCCCCCCCCAGAGGTTTTTCCCCCACAGTCATCCACTCCCATTATTAAAAGTTCCACAAAACCACTGGGCAGTGGTGGTGCACGCCTTTAATCCCAGCATTTGGGAGGCAGAGGCAGGTGGATTTCTGAGTTTGAGGCCAGCCTGGTCTACAGAGTGAGTTCCAGGACTGCCAGGGCTACACAGAGAAACCCTGTCTCAAAAAAACTAAGACAAACAAAAAAACAAAAAAACAAAAACAAGAGTTCCACAAACCCATGAGGCTAACAACTACAACATGTATTCAGAAGACCTGCTGCAGACCCATGCAGACCCTGTGCTTGCCCCTTCTGTGAGCCCATGTGAGCCCTGCTTAGCCGATTCTGTGAGCCATGTTCTCCTGGGGTCTTCCATCCCCTCTGTCTCCTACAATCTTTCCTCTCTGTCTTCCACAGAGTAGTTTTCTTTTTAAAAGAGAACAGAAACATTAACTGAATAAAATTCCATAGTAGAACTTGGTAACTGATACAAGTTTCCTTTATTTTGTCTTCTTAAATAGGCTGGGTAAAAAGTGACAATACGATTGAAAGAATGGAGAATGGTCTTGTACCTTAAATCCCCTTCTGCTCGTGCCTGTATGGGATAAAGGTTAACTTCGTGACTACCTATACCAGAGGCAGATTTCCAAGAGCTTCATTATTTTCAGCTCTCAGATATATTTTTTGATAAAATAATCAACACTAGCATAGAGGTGTGCATTAAATTACTATTCAGTAAAGTATATTAGTCATTAAACTTTTTTATTTTTATGGATCTTGTTTAATGGGGTAATGTTGAGTGATCGGCATGACAGAACAGTTGTTTCTAAATGGGCTGGGATTATGATTCAGCCTCCTGGAGGACTTTGACACAGTCTGAAGACTACTCGGGAAAGGAAGTGGGGACAGAAGTTGCTGCTGGACTCCAGAGGACAAAGCTGGGATGCTGCTAGTAACCCCAGTAGGGTTGGATAGCCTTTGCTGTCAATATTACTGAAGTGAAGAGACTGGAGAAAGAACTCCCTAGATTTGAATTTTATTCCTATGTACTAGCAATGTGATCTTGAGCAAAGAAGATCCTGTCTGTTAAGTTTCCACCTTACCCTCTGCGGAATGGCACTGATAACGATCTCCATTTTATAGTGAGTGTGATGGTTTGTTTTGATCAGTAACTTGACACACCTAGGATCACCTGCGGGAGGAAGAGTCTTCATGAGGAATTTTCTAGATTAGTTTACCTGCGGGAGATCTTGATTACATTAATTGATATGGGAAGACCCAGTGTGTTGTGGGTGGTACTATTCTCTAAGTTTGGGCTCCTAGATTTCATAAGAGTGGAAAAAATGAAGAGAGTATCTCTAAGGCATGCCTGCATTGATTTCCTCTCTGCTCTGGACTGTGGATGTGATGGCAAAGGCTACCTTGAGCTCCTGGTTCTGTGCCTTTTTCTCAGAGATGGACTGTAACCTGAAATTGTTATCTACAATAAACCCTATCTCTCCCAAATTGCTTTTGTCAGGGTAGTTTATCACAGCATCATCGATAAACTAAGGCAGCAGGTGAAACCAGTAATGATACTGTATATGTAAAGCACTTGAATAATGCCTGAAAGAAATGTTTTGATAAATATTAGCTATTATCATCACCATGCTTTACTCCATTGCACCTGGTCTTCTTTGTTTGTCAGGAAGTGGGTGGCTAGCTAAATTGGCTAGTTGGCTCTAATTGTACAAATGTTTCTAATGCATAATGTTGAGAGAATAGATTATATTGGAAATATGGAGAGTTGGAAGTGTTTGCCACATCTGTGAAAATTCAGTCACGTTAATAAGTGTCTGACATGTGATGAGTGTAAATGTATCTTGTATTTGCCTGATAGAATAGTCATCTCCTTGACTTACTGCCTCTGGCTGCTAACCAAGGCTTACCAGTGATGTCATCCAGGTAGTTCACTCCATGAGAGCAGGAGTGAACTTCAGGGACCTCCAGCCTGATATTCATGTCATTAATTAATGACAGTTAATCCTCACTACCAACTTAAGTGGGTCTAGAGTTACCCGGGAGATGCACTCTAACATGTAAGTGAGAGCAGCGCCAGAGCAGCTGAACTCAGTGAGACTTATCCTGAGGCTGGGCAGCATCTCTTCACAGGATCCCAGACTGAATACAAAAGAAAAGTGGAAAAGTGGAAAAAGCCAGCTGAGCACCAACATTCGTTCCTCCCTGATTCCTGACTGCAAAGACAATGGGAACAGGCACTGTTTTTGTTTTGTTTTTTAAACATTCTAGGCTTTTTTTTTTTTTTTTTTTTTCCCAGTCTGGAGCACAACACTCTTCCTACTCAAAGTTGGTGGTGACGGCCTGTGAAGCTCATGGCCAGGTTTATCACAGCAGCTCTGTGCTTGGTAGCAGTATTCTGAAGTTCCTTGTTGCTCTGACCAAATGCATTAGACAATCAAATTAAGGAGGAAGGATATACTTTGCCTCACTGTTTGAAAGGATGTACAGTTGAACAGAGCAGGAAGACAGGAAGGATGGTGAGGTATACTGGTCTTTTAAGTAGCCTCCCTTTCCTCTCTCAACTCATGAAAGTTGGGCATTTTTTATTCTGTCAAATCTTCCTCTGATTCATCACTTTGTCTGCCACTCAATTCGATGTCACTTTCAAACATGAGTGCTTCCTCCTTCAAATGAAGTTTGCCTTCATTGTTTGGGATTAAATTTGTGTACTAAGGGCGTGTCTGTATTCCAGCCAGAGTGATTAAAGATGTGTGCAATGGACTGAACCACACCTCAACTAAAAACAGGGTTTTTTTTCAGTAAATAACACAATCTCAGGGTTCACAATGTAATCAAATACCTGAAAACAGATGAATATTGCCTTTTTATAGATGCCACTAGGATTTTATTACACTTGCCCAACAAAGTAATTGTGAGTCAGTATTTAAATGACTAAGTTTTGTATAAAAATATAGAAGGAAAAGAAGCAGCATATAGCTAATAATGTCAGTTTCTTTCATTTACCCAAAATGTCTTTTCTCATTATTACTAGCAGTGATAAATATTCTGTATTGTGTATCTCCTGCAGCAATAGTGCACACACATACAATGCCCCATTATATGTGTATATATTGTATATTATATGTATATACTATATGTGTATATTATATGTATGTTTGTCTTATGAAGACATCAGAATTGTTAAAGAATATTTTAGAGAAAACGAATGAATTTATTATTTCACTGAGGAGCCAAGACAAAGGAGAATTTGAGGTTAGAAGTTGTTTAAAGCCAAAATTGAAATTTCTCATGAGCATTTTATTTTCTTTTTAGTGTAAAGAGTATTATGTTTTAAGAAGTACATACTATCAACTGAAATTGCTTGGCTGGGCAGTTGTAGCTTATTAACGAAAGTCTTCAGCCCATTTTTGCATTGTCTTTGTGTATGCTTCCTGCTTGAGTTAATTATTAGACAGTCTTAATTAACCCTGTCAGATAAGGAGGCTGAAATGGAACAATAAAGCTATCGAGTAGCTGTCCACAAACTTAGCTTTCTGCAAACAAAGAGAATGAAAGTAATCCCTCCTGTGTCATGTGCTGGAGATATTTTGTGATCTGAGGGAAAGGGGAAGTTTGAGTCTTATCCGGATGTGACTAAGGGTCACACATCTTACTGCAAAAAGAAATAATGCATTATCTTCAGTGGTCTGGGCATGTTGGATGAGTGATGGGAGGGGTGAGGGGGAGCATAGGAAAAGGGGAGAGGGGATTGGGTGACTGGGGAGGAAAGAAGAGGGCAGAGAAGTGAGGAAGGTAGGAGAGAAGAAAGGGGGAAGGGAGACATAAGGTGGGGGTGGCAAAGGGTGAAGAGGAGAGAGGGAGAGAGGTGGAAGAGAGAAAGAGAGGAGCCAAGAGAGGAAAGACAAGAGAAAAAGGATAAGAATGTGAAGGGGGGAGATGGAGTCGAGGAGAAAGGACAGGGAGATAGGTGAGTGGATATGAAGAGAAGATGGGGGAAGGGCAGGACAAAGGCTGGCTAAGGATGCAACAAGCTTACCAGCCTGCCTCTGCATACCTGGCATCTTCCAAGGGCTGCTCTCATGGCCCTGGTTAATTATTTTATGCTGTTTGCTCCGTTTTCTCAATGTGTAAACTGGTGAATTATTATAAAAGTGGAGGAACCAAATATTGGCAAAATTCTGAGCACAGTGCCAGACACACAGCAGAAATTGCTGCCATTTGCCAGAGCCTGGAGACTTGCTGCAGCTTTAAGGCCCCAAATTTATTTCCAGGTTATCTATCAAGAGGCCATTTCTCTCTCATTATTCTTTTTACCACTTTCACAACATTATCTCATCTAAAACTAGGATTGCTTCATTAGTGCCTTCCTCTTTTCTGTCCAGTTACTAATGACGGTTCTCAGAACATCAAACAAATGCTGCTATTCAAATATCGGAACACTGGCTCAAAGGAAAGGTTGAAGCTCTGGTTGGTAACACCTGTTTGAATCCAGGAGCGAACTTCTCATTGAGCACAGAGCAGTAGCAACCCTGAGCCCATGCTCCCGGGAACTGGTGTTTGCTAGGCACGTAATAGAGCCATTTGAAGCTTCAGGGAAACAACCATACAAAATTGTTGCTTTGATTTACACAAGTGAATAAAGTGAATTCAAAGAGTGGCCTTGAGAACCCACACAGGAGCCACAGAGAGCCAGGGCAGAAACTCTTTGAGCCAGAGTGTGCACTGCCTCCCTTAAGCCAAAAGGCCACTCTGTCCATATTCACTCAGACAAGAGTATTATTCAGTCTGCCCAATCCTAGCAAAACTGAAAGGCTGTATACATAAGAGCTACTTCTTTTTTCTTTTCTTTTCCTTTCTTTTCTCTTTCCTTTCTCCTTTCTTCCTTCCTTCCTTCCTTCCTTCCTTCCTTCCTTCCTTCCTTCCTTCTCCCGTCTCTCTGTGTCTCTGTCTCTCCCTCTCTTTACATAGTAGATTTTATAATGACAAACAATAATCATTTAGCTTAATATTAATTTTCAGGATGCGAACCAAATGACGGTACTTGCAAGAGGCAACTTGAGCTTCAACCTTTCCTTTGAGCCACTGTTCCCATCTTTGAATAGCAGCATTTGTTTGATGTTCTGAGAACTGTCATTGGTAACTAGACAGAAAAGAGGAAGGCACTAATGAGTGTCTAGATGGGAGGGAGATTAAATGTTACTCCCAGGCTTAACCTTTTTGTGTGTCCTGGTCCTCCCACGACAGGTCATAGAACACGGAGGCGTTCTGAAATGGTATTAGGCACCTTTGGAGTACTAAGACAAAATTACCAGCGGTAACTGAGAAAAGGTGTGTTTGCAGTTTTACAGGTTTCTGTGCAAGGTCATGGTGGGAGCATGTGGTTGAGAGACCTGTTCATCTTACAGTAGATTCCGTCATAGATTCTACCTCCCACCACTCTGAGTAGTACCATGGCTCTGATGAGGGAACCCTTCGCAGGACGATCAAGCTGCAGACTGTAGCAAGGGGAGCATACGAACAATCTGATATCCACTGACGAATATTTTGAAAGCAGAGTATATTGAGTGCACGAGCCAGTCTCACGTGCACTGTTCCGTTTGCCTTGGAGTGGGCACATGTTTGCAACAGTGACTGCGCAGCTTCTCTGAGGTGCGGGCTAGCCCAGCTGCTGAGGCCTTGGGGAGCCGTTCTTCAGAGAGTAAGAAATTAAAAACAAAGGACTTGCTACTTCTTAGACTCCGTGGACTTGACGCTGGCAGTTCTGTGAGAGCTCTCAGTGCACTAAATAGACGTTCAGATATTCCTGTTTTATTTTTTAAAAAAATCGATTTGTATTTGAAATCACATAAGAGATTTACTTTTGTCCTCCATTTTTCGATGTCGTAAAGTGATGGCTCCTAAGAGGGATGGAGGAAGGCAGCCAGTTTATGTGGATTTGGATGGATTTCTACCCAAAATTGGGTAAATTACTTTATTTACATGTTCACAAAAATTGAAAATTTATGTATGAGAATTCCCAAAACCGACACGAGGTGGCGATGTCACTCCACCTTTAACCCATCAAAGCCAACGTTTGCCTAGATTGCCCTCGGTTTCCGGGTTTTTATAGTTGCTTTGTTTTGACTAATTATTCTGTGTGGTGGGGATTATCTTAAACAGCTGGTGTAATCATCAAAGTATAGTTTTTCAAACACATCTGGCTACAGGTTTCTTTCCAATTTTAGGAAACACTATTGTCCTTAGGTGCCAGAAGAGGGGGCTATAATGCATCTTTAAAATATACTTAGGCATTTGTAAAGGTTACAGCCTTTTCTATTCAACAAAGTTTCTTTTTTGTATGCAACACAACTGTCTGAATTTTTAAAAAAAAATTAATTTAATACGGTTGAGCACAAATGCTTTTTTAACATTAAAATCAAATTACAAACAATTCTGAATTGTCTAAATCCTAAATTCAAATAGGCCTTTGATGCCTTTCAAGTTAGAAGCACTGTTTTCCAACTGAGACTTATTTGGAGTGCTCAAAGCAGCTTGAGCCCAAGTGAATAACGTGTGAATGGGTGTCTTTATTCTTGCCTTAATTCAGAATATCGTCTACTGGAGCACAGCCCTCTCAGTGAGAAAATGGGACTTGTAAAAGGAAGGGACACGAGGTTAACTAAGTGATTTGCCTGGTCTTCCCAGGGTGGGGGACGGCAGAGATAGCTTTTTTTCTCACTGTGTGCTGTGTGGGAACATTGAGTGCACAAAGAGGATGCTGGGCAAGAAGTCTTGGCAAGGAACTGTTGGGGGTTAAAGGCGCTGAGTATAGCTGCTGGTGCCAGTGGAGTGCTTTCCCTAGAGAGGACACATGCAAGTGGGCTGCATAAGGAGAAGCAGAATGGAATGTCCTTCACTAAGCATTAACTATTATCCCGAGTGCTTTATATATATTTAATTCTGACTACAGCCCTATGCATGAAAGCATAAAAGTGGTTATTCAAGATGAGTGGAGTAAGGGGCAAAGCTAGGTTTTAAAGCAAGGCAGGCTGGCTTCAGAAACTGAGCTTCCAAACTGTGGACTTCTATCATCTCCCCAGATAGCAGGAGACACTTCCATAATAGTTCTGCGGTGTACACATACCATTCTGAGAGTTTTATCCACATAGGTTCTTATAAGTCATATACTCCCATGGTACGGTACTACTATTGTCCCCATTTTGCACCAGGAGAAACTGAGGTACAAATGAGTTAAAAGGCTAAGGTGATTATTGATGATGAGGATGTGCTTACAGACAAGAATGCTTTTTATTATAACGTCCTTTTGAAGTTACAGAACAGTTGCAGAACTCAGTGTGGATTCCACCTCCTTGGGTTTATTTTGCTTCTTTTGATGCCTCCCCTCCAGGTTCTCATGAGCTACACCATCTCTTTCTAAAATACTGCTATAATCACTGAATGAATAATCTTTGTTCTTGGTGCCTATTAGGTGGGATTTAAGTATGCACGCGTGCACACACACACACACAGTCACTAAATATGCAGAGAAAGAAAGACATGACTTATTTCACTTCCTCTGCATTGAGGGTCACACCCTGTAGTAATTCTGCTTTTACTACTTTTACAAAAGGTTAAGGTTGCAAGGCCATGACACATGTCTGCTTGCTTCCTGTTACCAGCCTGTCTTCGTTAGTATTTCCTGTGAACACAGACAGGCTGTCTGTAGGTCTCTGGATCAGGTGTTTCTCTGTCAGTGATAATTAACAAGTGCACAATCTCACTCCTCAGACTAGAGCATCTCTGACTCAAGAAAATAGAAGTTTAGGAAATGGACCAGGAGGTAGTGAGGCGATGATCACTCCATGATGATCAGAGAAATGGACATGAACTGATCAGTTACTTTGCCTATTAGCAGAAAATGAGGCTCAGTGACTGGGTAATTCTGTCACCCAACCCAAAACAGGAAGAAAGAGTGCTTTGCTTCCTTGCTGACATTCTTTTATTACATGTTCTTAGAGTTTCAGTTTTCTTAAACTGAAGTTACAGGAAAATCATCTAACAATCCAGACTTGATAGTCTTTGGGTTTTGAGACTCATTTTGTAAGATAGTTTGAAAGAATAAAACATTGACAATAATGGTCTGTGCACTCTTACAAACAAGTTTATATTTTATTTTCCCCTGCAATACTATTATTTTCTAGCTTGTATGTAATTTCCACAAAAGTACACTCAAACTTGGTGGCTTTGTTCCTCAGCATTGACTGGTGTTATCAGCAAGTTATTCAATGCTCCATGACAGTTTAATTCTACATGTATGTGCTAAGCCATGTTAACTCCTTATTGCATCTCCAAGATATGGAAACATTTAGTTCTGCTCTGACGCCTGTTTAACTTTCCTAGGTTGCACGCATGTTACACAGTGTTGCCTTGGTGATGAATTTTCCTATTTCAGTGAATTGAACTCCTAAGAACTCCCTTCCTTGTGGAAACAGCTTCCTGTTCTCCTTCACTGCATCCCATTCCTGTTCTGAATGGCTCTCACAGGTTAGGTAGCCAGAGAGAGTGAGCAGAGGGCCTTCCCCATGGCTGTCACTCTGGGTGCTCCTGCAGAGCTTCTGCTGTCTCCTCAGTTCTGGATCAGCCAGATGGTGAGCAGCAGCAGTGTGGGTCACATGACAGAGTAAGCTGTGATAAGTTAAGGGTACAAATGAGGCAATGGAGTGAACTCACAGAGGAAGGCTGAACTCAGAAGGAATGACCAATACTTCAGATGAGAGGTGCCCAGTGGAGACAGAATTGCCTAGGTGGATTATTGTAGTTCACATAGTGGTACACACAGAGAGACCTGGTGAGAAACACAAGGTTCAACATTGAAAATGAGGTTCTGACAAGATCCTGAAGACCCAGAAAGATCAGGCTGAGACCTGTAAGCAAATGTGAACAAAACCAAATCTTACCTTTTAGTTGATAAATGAGAAGTGAATGACAATTAGCAAAAACTGACTTGCAGTTTCCTTCTTGTTAAGGTGATAACAATATTCTGACAACAATGATTTCTGGGAGGAAACAACTTGGCTTAAACACCTAGGTCAAAGTTCATCATTGAGGGAAATGTGGGAAATCTCATGCTCAGGACCAAGTTCGACAAACTTCCCCATATAGCTTATGATTACGTGCCTAGGGATGGTGCATCCTGACAGTGGGCTGGATCCTCTTTCATTAAGTAACAAAAGACAGTTCTACCCACAGACATGTCCAAGGGACAATCTGATCTAGAAAATTTCTCAACTGAGACTTTCCTGACAGATGACTGTAGGCTGGGTGAAGCTGATAAAGATACCTAACTACAAAAAAGATATTCTCATCAGAAAATAATCCTTTGATCCACAGATATCTCTGCTCAATATTCACATATACTTCTTCGATGACACTTGGTAGATTTATCGCATATCCACCTTCCTTCCCCTAGCTGATGATCTATTGACAACAGCAGTTTCTCCAGAGATGACAATTTCCTTCTCTGTTTTGGAATTGCCTGAAAAAAAAATCATTTGAAATACCCTCAACTATCAGAGATACAGACAGAAAAACAACTGGATTTTGAACCATTATTGGGCTTAACACTAACACTACTAGATTTTAATAGACTGGGACGTATACAGGCTCAGGTAGCATAAGTGAGTAGAATTTCTAAGCTCAAGGAGAATTTTCTGTGTATTGTCTGGGTAGGAGTAAAGCAATAACTGTTAATCCCACAGACATGAGAAAAAAAGACCATCAACCCAAATGATGGCCAAATTAAACCAAGCTTTATTTGTGTACACGCCAGAGCTGAATCTGTGAGTGTCTTCCCCTAAGGCAAGGGCTAATGAGACCAGCCCAAACCACATTTTCAACTCTTTGTGTTGTTGTTGTTGTTGGGCAAAAACCATTTTTCACGTAAGCCTGGTTGTAGAAGCAAAGTAAAAGCTTAACAAGGTACTAAAAAAAAAAACCTACATGGTTGCTGTTTCCTGGAACAGGCAACATAGGATCGTTTCTAGTCAAGTTCACAGGTACAGCCTCATTTCTTAAGAAATAGTGATTTAATTAACAACAGGGATAAACTTAGTTTGGCTTTTCTAGAATACAGTGGCTTTCAAGCCCAAGTTGGAGGCTGGCTGGTTTATCATCAGATAATAGTTGACAAGCCAACTTTAAAGGCAAGTACTTGATTTCATTGCTTTTCAATGGGAAAATTACTAGATCATTAGTGACAGAAAAGAGGATTGGGGAGAACAGCAAAGGAGAAGAAATACTAAGTACTAAGAGAACATGTAAAGAAAAATATGAATGGAAATGGGTATTAGAAACAAATGGGAAAATGAACCAGTTCTAGAAACACAGAAAATAAGAGGCAATAAAGTTACATAAACCTTCAAAGATGGTTGCCCAAGGAATGTAACTGGGAGAGGTTCTCTCCCTCCTAAATGATTGCTAAGGGGACACTCTCTTGGCTCTTCTAGTAGCAATTAGAAAACAATCACATTTCAGACATTGATATCATGAATACTGAATTTGCCACAGCAAACTCCCAAGCAGAAGTAGTCATTTCTTTTAATATAAAAGGAAAGGGAGTAATAATGTGGAAGCCTTGACATATAGGAAAGGTGAGACTTCATTCTCTATCCTTTTCACGACTGGAAATTCCTCCAAGCTCATTCCCAGCCTTGTAGCAGACCACCTAGAGGGGCTTGTCTCCCCTCTTTTATTTCACTCCCTGGAAAGGCATCAGATCTTTATGGCAGACCTACCCTTGTTTTTCCCTGTGGACCCTTTCAGCACCATTATCACCCCATCCTACTTCTTCATAACAGACCTTGAAACACATTTTTTCCCTAAAGGCTACTCCTGACATAGACACAGAAGCACTCCCTACCATGGAATCCTCACCCACAATACTCTCCTAAGATCTAGAGAGGGCAACAAAAGAATGGAAAACCCATCCAAGAAAGGACATGTCCATATATCAACCTCTATATTAATGACCATCACAAACTCAGATATCTATACACCAGCATAAAAACACAATAAGAGCCAGCACAATATATCTCTACCAGAATTCAGCAATGCTAGAGAAATGCAACCTAGCTGAAGACACAAGACAGGGACTTCAAAATAGCTATGATAAATGTGTTTAAAGACCTTGAAGATGATATGAACAAATTCATTTAATGTTATAAAAATATGAAGAATGAAATTAAATGAAGAAAAAATAGTTCAAGACCTGAAAGTAGAAATAGGATCACTAAAGAAAACCCAAACAGAAGGAACTCTAGACATGAGAAACATGGAAACTTCAGAGATAAGCATCACCAACAGAAAACAAGAGATAAAATAGAGAGCCTCAGGCACTGAAAATAAAATAGAAAAAGATGGATAGCTTTGTCAAAGAAAGTGTTACATGTTAAAAAAAAATCCAGCTATACACAAAACATCCAGGAAATATGGGACATTCTGAAAAGACTAAGTTTACAAAAAAATAGGAAGAAAAAAGAAGAAGAAGGAGGAGGAGGAAGAAGAAGAGAAGAAGGAGAAGGAGGAGAAAGAAGAAGAGAAAGAAGAAGAAGAAGAAGAAGAAGAAGAAGAAGAAGAAGAAGAAGAAGAAGAAGAAGAAGAAGAAGAAACCAAGATCAAAGGCACAGAAAACTCATATTTTCAGCAAACTCATAGAAGAAAACCCCCCTAATCTGAAAAAGGAGATGCCTATCAAGGTACAAGAGGTACACAGAGCACCATATAAAATATAAACTGTCAGGGAGTAGCCTTGGTAATAAAGTGATGTTGGGCCATGGAAGGGTATCCTGGTTCTTGGGTTGTGGGTGTTCAGCCATGCCCCCAGAACCCAGGCTCCTGACATGTCTAATCTCCAACCTGCACCCTTCAGTCTTGTAGGACACAGAGGGCGTGAAAAACCGGCCTCAGGCCCTAGAGAGATTTATATACTAATGAGTTAACTGAAGGCCAGAGGGTGGAGCCAATTAAGCATTTCTCCCCAGTCCCTTCCCCCTCTTTCCCTTCTTATTTAACTCAGGTCTGCCCTGGGTTTTGGGAGGTGCATCCAGATCCATCCACCATTCATCATGCCAATAAACCCATTTTGGAAACCCAAGGACTTTCTCATGTCATTGGGGCCGCACTGCACTGTGAGGAGCTGTGGAGAAGCCTTTAGTGAGCTACAGCAGCTGGCCTAACTTCCAGCCTGGAGGATCCCAGAGCATTTCCAGCCAACTACTCACAGCCTGTCCTGGAGGAACTCTATGTTCTCCAGCCACAATTACCTACACAGTGAAGGCCTAAATCAGCAATAGGCCTAAGTCCTATACGTGCTTGCTAACACAAAGTCTTGGTCTCTGTGGAAAAACACTGAAACAGGTAGCTATAAGATCTTGTAAACAGGCAGCTTTGGTGGGAATTTACCAGCCTGGGTAAGAACTAGTAGTCATAGACCTTGTGGATAGGTAGCCTTGGTGAGAAGTGCCAGCTTAGATAAGAAACAAGTGAATCATTGACAGAGTCATAGTGACCTGTTCCCTGAACCTTCACCCAGCTGGTACCCTGTTCTGGAAGATATCTGTACTCTCACTGAGAACACCTATGCTTCTGCATCATCCCTTTCCCCACCTCCTACCTTTTTGTGTATATAACCCCTGTGTGAAAAAGTAAAAATGGTAGTTTGGTTAGACTTTAGACAAGCTGCTCGTTCTTTGTGACCCCTGTCCACCAGTTCTCTCTTCTGGGTCTTCTGATCCCAGTTCAATGCCCTGTGGGACTGGGGCAATAAACTGTGCTAGAAGAGATGGACCCCTAAACACTTAAATGTACAAAACAAAGAAAGAATATTAAAAGCTTCAGGAGAAAAATATCAATTAATATATAAAGGCAGATCTATTAGAATAAGACCTGACTTCTCAATAGAAGTCTCAATGGAGATTCTAAAAGCCAGAAGTCTGACCAGATATTCTACAGACTCTTAAGATGCCAGCCAAGACTCATATACCCAGCAAAACTTCCATCACAGTAGACAGAGAAAGACATTCCTTGATGAAAATCAAATTTAGTCAGTATCTATCTCCATATCTATCTTTACAGAAGGTGACAAAAGGAAAACTTCAAGAATATATATCTTAAAATCCCAGACCAGAAAATCAAGAGTAGGAAATAACCCACCATCATCACACACACATACCACACACAACAACAAAACAGGAATTAAGAAATACTCATTGATAACTCTCAGCATCAGTGGTCTCGGTTCCTCAATTTAAAAAGGCACTGACAGAATAGATGCAAAGAGGTGATCCATCCTGCTGCATCAAAGGAACACATCTTAACATCAAGGACAGACAACACCTCAAAGTAAAAGTATAGGGAAAGATATTTCAAACAAATGAACAAAAGACTCAACCTGGTATACCCATTTTAATATCTGAAAAAAGAAAATTCATACCAAAATTAATTGTATGAATGGCATAAAACCGCAATGAAAGGAATAAGGAAGAACACTACATACTCATGAAAGGAAAAAAATCCACCAAGCGGATTTTATAATTATAAACATGTATGCACCAAACACAAGAGCACAATTTTTTTCCATTGTTTACTCACTTTACATCCCAACATAAGCCCCCTCCTCCCAATTCCCCCTTCAAACATTCCACCTTTTTTTTTTTTTTCTATTCTGAGGCTCCACCACCTGGGTATCACCCCACCCAAGGACATCAAATCACTGCAGAACTAGGCACATCCTTTCCCACTGAGGTAAGACATGGCAACCCAGTTATGGGAATAGGATCCACAGTCAGTCATTCAGGCAACAAATTAAGGAACATGCCCTGATACAGTTGTTGGGGGACCCTGATGAAGATAAATCTGCACATCTGCTACATATATGCACCAGACCAAGATCAAGCCAAGCTCTCCATTTGGTTGGTGGTTCAGTCTCTGGGGACAACCAAGGATACATGTTAGTTGACATTGCTGGTCTTCCTGTGGAGTCCCTATCCTCTTCAGGTCTCTTAATTATTGCCTCAACTCTTCCACAAAACTCTCCGAGCTACTTCATCTATCTCAGTTTGGGTCAGTCATTAATTGGTCATTCCCTCTATCTCTGCTCCATCTTTGTCCCTGAGCATCTTCTAGGCAGGACACATTTTGAGTAGAAGGTTTTGTGGGTAAGGGTTGCTGTCCTTATCCCTCCATTGGGAGTTCTGCCTGGCTACAGGAGGTGGCCACTTCAGGACCTGTATCCCCCGTCACTAGGAAAGTCAGCTAGAGTCACCTCCATAGGCTCCCTGGGGCCTCCCTACATGCCAGGTCTCTGCCATGTCCTAGAGATAAACCTTACCTCTCACCCCATCCCCATATTTCTGTTTCTTTCCCCTGCTAGCCCTATACCTGATCCCCCTCCTACCCAGATCCCTCCCTCCATCCACCTCTGATAACTATTTTATTTCTCCTTCTGAGAAGGATGTAGAGCAAGGGGAACATCCCTCCATTGCTAGTGGGAGTTCACACTTGTACAACTACTTGAAAATCAACTTGGCACTTTCTCAGAAAATTGAAAATACTTCTACCTCAAGACCAAACTATACCACTCCTGGGCACATACATAAAAGATTCTTCACCAACCAACAAGGACACTTGCTCAACTATGTTCATAGCAACTTTATTTATAATAGATGAAAATTAGAAACAACCCAGATGTCCCTCAACTGAAGAATGGATAAAGAAAATGTGGTACATTTATACAATGAATTACTACTCAGCTATTAAAAACAAAGATATCATGAATTTTCAGGCAAATTTATGAAACTTAAAACTATCCTGAGTGAGGTAACCCAGATGCAAAAGGACATGCATGGTATGTACTCACTTATAAGTGTATATTAGCCATAAAGTACAAAGTAACCACCCTACAATCCACAGACCCAAAAGAGCCAAAGGAAGGCCCAAGGAGGATGCTTGAATCTTTCTTAGAAGGGCACACAAGTTTTGAAAAGAAACACTAATATTGCTAAAGTCACATACTGACTGTCACACAATGAGAGTGGGTGACTTCAGTGTCCCATTCTTGCCAGTAGACAGGTGATCCAGACAAAAACCAAACAGATAAATGCTTGAGCTAAATGGTATCATAAAGTAGTTGGCCAAAGGAGCCCCATGCCTGACCCTGCCACATAGGGCATCAGATGAGAAGGTAAACAGACAGAAGACATGATTCCTAACCCAGAAGCTATGTCCAGTTGATAACCATTCACAAAGGAAAATTAGTTTTCTCCAATGAGGTCTCTATAGGTATTGTAACTACACTGAAGGACTGGTCTCATGCTCAGTAATAGATTGCCAATACAATGTGAATTCAATGACATTTTAAATAGATTTTCATCTCACAGTGCTTTGTCTGGGCATTAATTTCTAACCTTCTTTTTCCTTATATATTATGGTTTTCAGTTTTGTTTTAATGATTTTTCTGTATGTTTAATGTCTCTGTGTCTGTATGTATTTCTTGTGCCTTTTTTCTTTTTTTTAAATTTTCTTTTATATTTTATTTACATTTAAGATGCCATCCCCTTTCCACATTTCCCCTCCCTAGAACACCCCTGTCCCATGCTCCCCCCTTTCCTTTTTGCTTTTATACAATTTTTTTAAAATGTTAATCAAAGGATCTATAAGTTTGGTAATGCTCAATCAGAAGCGTAACCCAATACCCAACCTAGATATAAAAACTATCTTTGACTGGTGGAGACATGTGAACATCTGCCTCCATGCCCCCTCTCTCGCCCCCTCTCTCTTTCTCTCTCTCATCACCTAGCTTCTCCTTTTCTTCATCTTCTCTCCTTGCTCCATCTCTTCCTCTCAGTACTCCTTCCCACTTAGCTCCTCCTACATATCACTTTTCCTGTTAAAGTAAAACTTTTCTCTCAAAATTCTTGTGCCTTTTCTTTATTTTTTTTTCTTCAGTTTTTCTTGTCCTATTCTGGTTTGCTTTTAGTTTGTATTTTGTTATTATTATTATTATTATTATTATTATTATTATTATTATTATTATTTAGATGTCTGTTTTTATACTAAATGAGAGAGAAAGGGTGTGGATTTGGGTGTTTTGGAAAGTTGGGAGGATCTGAGAAGAGTTGGGAAAGAGGAAACTGTAACCTGCATATACTATATGAGAAAAATTCTATTTTTAATAAAAATACTGAGTTGAACAATGATGAATAAAATACTGAAAATAATTTTAGAAATCCTAATAAAATTGGAAGATAAAATCTAAGGTGTGTTTTATGTGATGCCCCTTCCCTCAGACTGTACTCAGAGACCAGAATTTAGGAGAGTCTGTGACTTTCCTTCTTTTCAACTATTACCTGAGGGAATTGTCTAGGTCATCTATTAAAATGTTCTGACAAAATTATTTTCTTATTAAAGTTTTTTCTATTAAAATATCTCTTACCTAAAAATCAAAGTGAAGTTGTTTTGTTTTTTTTTTTACATGGGGAAGGTATTTTTAATTACATGGTCAATAGTAAAACAAAATTGTAAAAAATTTGAACACTCAAGTCCTAAAATAAATGACTAATAAAGATATACACATGCTTGAAAAATAATAAACATAAAAATAGCTGGCAAGAAAGCTTAGGAAATAAAAAGGACTCACCACTCACAGCTAACTATCTATGTTACTGCCCTGGAACTCATCCCTGTGAAAACCTGGTATGCACCTGTAATCCCAGCAATCTGATGTAAAAATGGAAGGGAGAGATGGGAGTACTTGCTGGAACTCATAGGCCAGCAAGACTGTGTAGTGTAAAACCAAAAGACTGCCTCAGAAACAAGGTAGAGAGGAATGACCAAGTCATGACCTATATAAAACATCATGGCACATGCAGACACATCTACACTTATATCACACACACACACACACACACACACACACACACACACACACATGAACAAATTTTAAAAGTTAAAACAGAGTAAAATCCATTTTTTTTTAATTTTCTATTTACCAAGATGAAGGATATGGTTTAGTGGTTCAAGCCCTGAGCTAAAGAGGAAGACAAACCTGATGGACACGGTCATGTAACACATACACACACATACACACATTGTGAGGTAAATCTATATTCCTGACTGCAAACTGGAAATATAAAATAGCTCCCACCTCATAGAGTGGTTAATAGTGACTTGGCTGAATTATTAATGTGCTTAGCACAATAACTGATAATATTCTATTCAAATAAATCATTGTTATTCAAGTAAATATAAGTATAAAATAGTACAGATATTTTAGTTAAAATAGGTAAGATTGTTGTCATATTTAATATTCTTTGACATACATTGAGTAGGTTTTGTTTGTTTAATACAAGAATGAACATAGAAATTCCAATTCGATGCTAAAATAAACTTCATGCTCCTAGATATTTCTTCAGCAAAGGCTCATAAGTTCTAAGCTGTTTGGACTCAGTATGCCATTCCAGGAGATAGACTGTGCACGTATATACACGGAATTCTTGCTCCTTGTGTAGGAGCTGGTAGGGATTCATGGTGGCATCTGCATGACTCGTAAGTCAGCCTGCTTCTCTGCATTATTAAAAAACATACAACTTCCTTTTGCACTTTCTATCTTCTAAGTATGTTTTCTTTTCTTTTTCCCACTTAATCTTTTTTCCTCTCTCTTTCTCTCTTGCTCTCTCTCTTTTCTTCCCCCTCCTTTTCCTCCTCCCCCTCCTCCTCCCCCTCTCCTCCCCTTCCTCCTCTCCCTCTCCCTCCCCTCCCCTCCCCCTCCCCCTCCCCCTTTTTCCTCCTCCTCCTCCTCCTCCTCCTCCTCCTCTTCCTCCTCCTCCTCCTCCTCCTCCTCCTCCTCCTCCTCCTCCTCCTCCTCCTCCTCCTCCTCCTCCTCCTCCTCCTCCTCCTCCTCTTCTTCTTCTTCTTCTTCTTCTTCTTCTTCTTCTTCTTCTTCTTCTTCTTCTTCTTCTTTTCTCTTAACCTGACTCCAGTCCCCCTCTCTCTCCTCTCCTCCTAATCTCTCCCCTCCTTCTCTCCTCTTATCCTGTTCTACCCCTCTGTTTTCTTCAGAAATTGTCAGACCTCCAAGGGATATTAACCAAACACGGCATATCAAGTTGCAGTAAGACTAGGCTCCTCCCCTTATTCCTCTTATAATAAAGCTGGAAGAGGCATCCCAGTAGGAGGAAAGGCTCTTAAAAGCAGACAAAAACTCAGAGACAGACCCTCTACACACTGTGAGGAGTCCCACAGGAGGATCAAGCAACACAACCATAACATACATGCAGAGAGGGCCTAGGTCAAACTCATGCAGGTTCTGTGAGCCCCAATGAGCCCTGGCCAGTTGATTCAGTGGGTTTTCTTGTAGTATTCTAGACCTCTCTGGATTTTACAGTCCTCAGCAGTATTCCCTGAACTCTACCTAGTAGTTGGTTGTGGGTCTTTGTTGCATCTGTGTCCATTCTTTGCTGGATGAAGCCTGTCTGATGAAGATTATACTAGGCTCCAGTCTACAAGTATAGCAGAATATGATTAGGAATCATTTCATTGACTTTTTGTTGCCAGTCATGTTTGGTTTTATCCTAGGTTGCTAGACTATCCAGCTTCTAGTTCCTGGCCCTCCAGACTGTGTCACTCATGGGCTTCCTCTCATGATATGGGTCTCAAGGTGGACCAGTCATTGGTTGGCCACTCCCACAATTTCTGTGCCACTTTTACCCCAGCACATCTTGCAAACTGGACAAATTGTAGATTGAAGATTTTATGACTGGGTTGGTGTTCTAGTCCTTCTACTGGGAGTCTTTCCTGTTTACAGAAGATGGCCTGTTTAGGATCCTTATACGCCATTACTAGGAGTCTTAGCTATGGTTACCCTCATAGATTCCAGGAAGTTTCCATTGCACTAGGTTTCTACCTTGCCCCAGAAATGTCCCCTCCCAATTCCAGTAGTCTTTCCTAGTACTCGTTTCCCCCAAGTCCCTTACCTGTTCCCATCCCCAACTGCCCCAGTCCATCTTCTAAATATATTCTCATTCCCCTTCCCAGAGAAATCCATGTGTCTGCTTTAGAGCCATCCTTGTCTTAGCTTCTCTGGGTCTGTGGATTGTGGCATGATTATTCTTTACTTTACAGCTAATATCCAATTATAAGTGAGTACAGAAAGACATATTTGCCTTTCTGGTTCTGGGTTACCTCACTCAAAATAATTTTTTTTTCTAGTTCCATCCATTTGCCTGTAGTTTTTCACTAACTCCCCATTTGACAGAGGGATAATATTCAAAACATATAAAGAAATCAGGAAACTTGACATCAACAAAGTGAATAATCCATTTAAACATGGGGTACAGAGATAAACAGAGAATTATCAACAGAGTAATCTCAAATGCTGAGAAACACTTATAGAGAAGTTCAATATGCAAATCAAAATGACTCTTAGATTCCCCCTATACCTGTCAGAATGACGAAGATCAAAATCACAAGTTACAACTCACATTGGTGAGGATGTGGAACAAGGGAACACTCCTCCATTCCTGATGGGAGTGCAAACTTGTACAGCAACTTTGGAAATCAATATGGCAGATTCTCAGAAAAGTGGAAACTGAACTATGTTAATACCCAGCTATACTACTCCTGGGCATACACCCAAAGAATGCTCCACTCTACCGCAAGGACACTTGCTCAGCTATGTTCATGACAGTTTTTCATAATAGGCAGAAACTGAAAACAACCTATATGTCCCTCAGTTGAATAGAAAGAAACTGGTACATTTACAAAATGGAGTATTACTCAGATGCCAAGTGTGTCTTCCTAACACTCTGATCCTTTCCTTTGGGCTTCCTTACTCTTTAGAGCATCTCTTCCTGTCATGTGTCTGCTTGTCTGCTATGTTGTCTGAACTTGGTGCCAGCTCAGATGGCATTTTTTTCTTCTTTCCCCCATACTCCTCCTTAAGGTAGCTTTTCAGATTTACATCTTGCTTGTCCTGGAATTTTTCTACTCAAATCTAGTAGTAGATATATCTACGAAATAGACTGTGGTGATGGTGTCATTGTTGGGATTCAGAAATCACTTCACAAACCACATGAACACTGATCTCAGTCAGAGAGATATGCCCCAAGGTTGATCAGAGTTAAACTTGAGTTAAGAAGTGTTTTTAAGCCTAAAATCCACAAACGTCTGCCCCGGCCCGCGGGGATTCGACGAGACCTTAGGGAAGGGGGCGAACAAATGAAAGGACAAGAGACACAAAGAATGAGAGCAAGTCTGGGTTCTGATCAAGCTCTGAAACTTTAATTTTGGGGGCAGGTTATAAAGACACAGCAAACTGGGAAGTTTGGGCGAGGGTCATTGCTTAGGGCTATCTTACTATGGAATCCTTATTGTCTAAGACCTTCCCACTGTCATAATCTTATCATCCTAGACCATCCCACTGTCATAATCTTATCACCCTAGACCATCCCACTGTCATAATCTGCTCCAAGGAAATGCCAGACGTTCTTTAGGTTCCTGGGACCTGAGACCTGTGAATGTCCTTTCTTAACCTTGTACTGACTAGACTTTCTAAAACAGCAGGTAATTTCCTGGGTTTGGCTCCCGACAAACATCTGTGCCCAGTTATTTCACCAATCAGGATTTAAGGGTAAGAAATTTCCTTAGAAACTTGTCTTTGTTATACATTTATCCTGTTTCCATTGGTTGAGGTATTCAACTGTGGTAGGGGATTTGCCCTACCGAATATTCATGTCTTAACTTTTCTACCAGAAGGGGACTTGTTTAACATTCATGTCTTGACTTGTCAACCAGGATGTCACTTACCCACAAACATGTTTCTTTTTGCCCAGTAGGATGTCAGTTCCCAGGAAAGTCTTGGGAACTTAAAGTTTACTGAATCCCAAATCAGATAGAAGTCTTATTTTAAATAGATGCAGGTGTCTCTTTTATGTTGGGGTCCAAGTCAGAGGCAGCTTATAAAGCCAGATATAGTAAAAGTTTGTATATAGGTACAGGAAAAGTTGTTGGGTGGTTGATTCAGACTTACTGTGGTTAAATAGACAAAGCAGTTCTACTGACTTCTATTGAGACTGGTTTCTAAGGGCACCAAACATAATGAATATGTAATCAACTTGGGCATGGGAAAATTTCCTAGTAACAGATGAAACAACTTATGTGAAAGTTTCCTTATAGTATTAGTAATGAACAAAATGTCAGGCTAGCCAACTATCAGTTACCTAGGTCTCAACATTTTACCTAGGCCTTAACATTTCATCTAGGCCTTAATATTTTATGTATGCCTTAACAGTCATTATGCATCCACCTTCCAACTTATCAGGTAATTTATATTAAGTATGTACAGCTTTCTTTATGTCAGTCATGCTTCAATAAAGTGGTGGCTATAACCAAATGAATTTCCTCAAATACCCCATTTTCTACTAATTTTTACGAAGGTTGTTGCCTTCTCATTTTTTTGTCACTTTAAAATACATTTTCCAGAATAAAACAATTTCAATAATGAAACTTGCCCTACCCTTTCTGAGCCTGGTATTCTCTAGAAGGGTTACATCATTAATAAAGTATAGGTTGTGCTGCTGGAAGGACCAACAGTGACTTTCTTCTCAGTGGTGAGCTCATCCTCTTCATACTATGTATCCTGTCACTATTTTAACCTTGCACCCTTAAGTCAAGTTTGTTGGACTTGTGGACCTTAATCCAGTTAAGCAGCTTCAAGATTTCTTAGATTTTCCAGCCTGCCTGAGGGTTTGCACATCCCCTGAGACTATGAGCATTCACCATCTTCTACCTCTAACTACTGTTTCTAGATAGTGTCTGGCATCTTGAGCCATATTTTTTTTTTTTTTTTTAGAAATCCAATATGTCATGGAGAATTTAAAGCATTCACCTGTACTTTTGGTAGCAAGACAAACTCAACTCATACTGCATTTAAGTAAAGGGAGAGAAAGAAGTATCGATTTGTGCATCTGACTATAATTCCAGAGATGAACCCATTGTCTGATAAGGAGGTCTGGGCCATCCATAATGTTGTTCACCTCTGGCTACATGTGGACTCTGTATCTGGCTTGGCTGTTATTCAAGTTAGTGTTCAGTTTAGCTTTGTCAACAGGCCTCACACTCTTTCATTTTGCTTGTCTCGGTTGGGTTTGACTTTTCAAACTAGGACAAGCCACATGACAGGGAGACGACTATCAACAAGGTTAGCTGTGTAACACCCTGTTTAAATACTATGAGAGGATATTTCCTTCCCTACCCACAAGAGTTCCAGCAAATCATGTCTGGGATAATCTGATCCTTTTGCTTGAGATCTGCTCTTGTAGTGAACCATCTTGGATCATGTGAAGGTCAATTGTTCATTGACCTAGACTGGCTTTCTTTAATGCTGTAAGAACAAAGAGAGGGCCCACCTGAAACTAGGGTTGACAAAGGAAGATGGGACAGGAGCTTCCTGACTTGTGGGTCTTCCTCTGAAGACCCATGTTAGAGGCAGTTAAGCAAAGCAAGAAACCTGTTCTAGAATTAGTCATGAGAGGACCTGAGATACCCATAGTAGCAGCATGAGAAGTCTTTTCTCTAGAGCAAAGGCTGTGCTGAATGAAAAGGAAACCAAAAGTCAGATGATGATTGCAAAATTGTGGAAATATTAAGTGAGAAGCAAAGTTTTTGACTGTATTTCTAGACTGTTGTGTTATTCTGACTCTTCCTGTGCTTTTTGCTAAACATCTTGCTAATCTGATCATAACCTGATGGGTATCTGTGCCAGCCACCACAAGCAACTTTTCCATGAGCTCAAGTTTCTTTGTGGAAATTCAGATACAATAAACCCACAAATCCTTTGAATTCTAATTTTGAAGCTCTTTTGAAGAGAGTACCACAATGATGCTAGTCAGGTCATCCTGCTCTACATGAGTTCAGCATTTTCCACTGTCTCTTTTCTCCTTCCTCATCTGCAAAGTGATTGTTCTGTGGCCTGTGTCAGTCATAAAGTATGTGAGTTAAAAACATAAACATATGTAAACTGAATAGTGTCTGGAGTGTGGAAAAGGCTTTTGTAGATTGGATCATTCCACTCTTGTTGTCCCTCACTTATGTGTGCATTACAGTGGCAGCAGTGCAGAGGCAGGGTGCTGTGGGGTGTATCTGGCTCCTGGTTTGCAAGGTCTGCATATGAAGACATTTACTCCTAGAGACCACCTTTCTTTAAAGTTTGCAGAGGAGTTAAGACCACATCCTGCCCAGGGTTTTCTGGTTTCACTTTACCTGGAGCTATTTCTACAGAGACACATTGTCACATGAGAGACATGTAGCCTTAATTAGCATTTTTTCCTGATTGCTAAGTATGGTAAACACTTGTAGCCATTTAGCCACATAGCTATTTTTATCTCTTCTTTCGAGAATTCTGTTCAGATCTATAGCCTATTTTTTTTGTTGGCTTCTTTCCTTTCTCTCTCTCTCTTTCTTTTTTCTTCTTCATTCTGTTGAGTTTTACACTACATATAAATATATATGTGCTTTCTATATATTATATATATTTATATATATTTTATATATAGTATGTATATGTAGAGTTTATCTAATATACATATATATTCAGTTGGATGCATATGCAAAGGTTCTTTCCAACATTGTGGGCTTCCTCTTCACTCAGTAGATTATATTCTTTCTTGTATAGCTCTCTTCCACCCCAAGGACTCACAGTCTATCAAAAACCCTAGTGTCAGACAAGGAAAACCTCCCTTTGAGTTGTTGACCAGGAGCCCAAGAGACTCTCAAAACAATATAGGCAATTGAGACTGCCCTTGGTTGCCTCTCACAAATTAAAGGTTGCTGAAAACACCACACACTTTAGACACAGGGTTTGGAAGAATTGAGATAGAATTGACATGGAAGTCTTCTCTCTGAGGTTAACTCTTATAGTATGAGAATGTTCTAGACACAAGCTGTCAAAGGAGAAAAGTAACCAGCAGTCCTACCCAACTATAAAGCCTCAAAATCAAAACAATTGGCCCAATGAGGTGTACCTTCCCCCCACCATGAGCAAGCCTGAGAGACCTTGTTTACCACAACAAGGTCAAGTAACAGGATCTAGGTGGAGTTACCCACCTTGGCTGCCCAGAACACAGAAGCAGAACTGCCCCTGGGCTTGCCTTGAGACATCTCCGGCCGTGACCTGGAAGGGACTATGGATTATCCCACCCATCTGAAACCAGGAGGGGTTGTGGGTTGGGTCTTCCCCTTTAAATTGAGAGCTGAACATTAAAGCTTGGGGCCTTGATCAGAGAACTTTGTCTTGGCCTCATCTCTTCTCGCCCTCCTTCCCCCTTCAATTCCCAGCCCCCCTTTCAGGTGTACCCAGTTTACTTGTGGCCGAGGGCGGCTACAATGAGGCATCTTTAATGTGTAATTAGTAGACTTATATCTTGCAGGCAAACAAGGCTGTCTAATTTGACCTATGATCTCCTCATCAGAAGGAAACCATAGTTGTAGGGGTTGGTGCAGATGTGTCATTTAGGGTTAGGCACTCCATGGCCACTTATTCTCAGCATTTTGACCAATTGTGGGTCTCTGTAGAAACCATCATCTCTTGCAAAAAGCAGCTTTGTTGATGAGATATACTATGCTTGTCAGTGCATATGGAGAATATGTAGGATGCCCTTAGAAGCTAAGATGATTTTGGAAATGTCAGGAATGGGTTCTCTTCTCAGATCTGTCCTCATATTTTTGCAGCTTTATGAAAGAAAATTTCAGTCTGTGGTTTGGGTTGTGTTGTGCCTATCCTGCTAAAACCACATCCACATCACTTGTGACACACACAAGCTGTCCCTGATGAGTGTGGTAACCTTCCTGTGTTGTATCCGACCTCCATTGGTATTACTGCAGTGTTCCTACTCCCTATGCCTGGATGGGTACTGAGGAGGTAGGAGTTAGGGAAAATGGCATGTGTCTTCAGCAGAACTACAGCATTACCACCACGATACTGGGGGAAAGAAATCAGGAACTGGGTGAAATGAGAGGGGTAGTCCTCTAAAATCAAGGGGCAATTTATTATTTACTGCTAAAAAGACCACATTGGCTGTAAGCAATTTCTGGGCACGGACTGCTTAACAATTCGGACTTCCTAAGTAATGCACGAGATCGGTTAGGCCCAGAAGGAATATTCTTGGCTCTTTCCACATGAACAAGGATGATAAGATGTAACACCTCTTTGTACTTGTAGTTGCTTAAGCTAATTGTAAATATCTCATCATGGTTTGCTTGTTTTAATAAAAAAAAAAACCTGAGAAGTGCTTTGTTTGTGCTACTCTTGAGCTCAAATGCCTGGAGTCCTCTGGTGCCTGAGTTGGGTCTTTGGGATATCCTTCAATGAGTGGACACTATTGTTGATGGCCACAGGGCAGAAGGGGAGTTGGAGGAATAGAAACTGAGAGTGTTTTACTCTTTTTAAAAGTGCTGGTCTTTCTAACAGCTATTTCATATTACATTTTTTCTAGTTCAGTGCACTTGGTGTGACCAGTTACTGGCTAGTACTGTATTAACTCTGATAATGTTTGTCAAAAGTGGCTTCTTCCAACCTGTTTATTGCTGAATAACTATTCATTTTTGCAATCACAGTTCTGTTGCAGTCTTACCAGATACTATTGTACTTGAACGGTTATTCAACTGCAAAGTGCCATTAATGAAAAACAGAGAGACAGCTAAATGGACTCAAGGTATTGTGTGTACGTATGGGTGTGTAACAAATAAGTTAAGAAAAACTTAAGAGGGAAGAAGAAACATGAGTCTCCGAGTCTGAGGAGAGGAAAGAGTAGAAATGACATATAGTACTCAAACCCTCAAAGAATAAAAAGTTTAATTAAAAAAGTGACGGGGGTGGGAGTGGGGCCCAACTAGAGAGATGTCTCAGCAGTTAAGAGCACTGACTGCTCTTCCAGAGTTCCTGAGTTCAATTTCCACATGGTGGCTCACAACCATCTGTAATGGGATTTGTTGCCTTCTTCTGGTCTGTCTGAAGACTGTTATAGTGTACTCATATAAATAACTCTTTTTTAAAAAAGTGACAGAGACATTTAGCTCAGGAAATTGTACCTCAGACACAGGTACATACAATGAAAATGGCTACCTCTATTCCAATGCTCTAAGAGCTGCTACCTCAGCAGGAAGTGAAGGAAAGTTTACACCACCTTTCATTCCACTTGGTGGCTAAACTCCTGCATGTTTCAGAGATCATTAGTTCATAAGTTCTCTGTAGTCTCCACTCATCTCCCTTTCTTCTATCCCCATTCTATGCCAGTCTGATGGCTTTGATTTCCTATGGATAAGAAATATAAAATATCCTTGTATCATCATTGTTTGCATCCATGGCCTCTCTAATGGAATTTGGTGGAGTCCAGGTATTTAAAGTATGTCTTCTGGTTCTCTGGATGTCTATTGTTATGCCCTCCCTTTCATCTCTAGTTTTATGCATTAGGATCCCCTCCTGTCTTTTAGTGAATTTGGTGAAGAGTTTGCAAATCTTACTGATTTCCTTGAAGAATCAACTCTTTGTTTCATTGATTCTTTGTATTGTTTTTTTTTCATTTGTGTATATCTTATGAATTTCAGCAAGGAGTCTGATTACTTCTTGTCATCTACCGCCTTCAGATGAAAGTTTTTTTTTTCTAGAAGTTTCAGTGATGCTATTGAGTTACTAGTATGGAATCACTCCATTTTTTTCTTTTTCTTTTAAATGTAGGGACTCATTGCTGTGAACTTAGGACTACCATCACTGGGTTCCATAAGTTTGAGTATGTTCTCTATTTATTTTCATTCTTAGAAAGTTTTTAATTTCTTAATTTTGGTGTTGACTTATTATTCATTCCATAGTGAGTTTTTTCAGTTTCTATGAGTTTGTAATCTTTCTTTTGTAGTTGATACCCACCTTTAATCTGTGATGGTCAGATAGGATGCAGAGGATTCTTCTACCCACTGAGACTTGCTTTGTTTCTAATTATGTGGTCAATTTTGGAGAAAGTTCTATGAACAGCTGAGAAGACAGTACATTCATTTGTGTTTGGGTGAAATATTATATAAAAATATAAATATCAGCTAGGTGCATTTGACTTATGATGTCATTTATCTTCAGAACTTCTGTGTTTAAGTTTTGTCTGGATCACCTGTCTATTTGTGAGAGCTGGGTATTGAATTCACTCTTTATCAGTATGTGATAGTTAATATGTGATTTTAGCTATGGTAGTATTTCTTTAGAAACTTGGTTGCCTTTGTATTTGGTGCATAAATATTTAGAATTGCAGTATCATCTCGGTGTATTTTTCCTTTGATGACTATGTCTTTTTCTATGTCTGCTGATTAGTTTTGGTTCTAGGGGTATTTTTTCAGAAATTGACATGACTTACTGTTTTGTCCATTTGCTTGGAATGTCTTTTTCCATGCTTTTATCTTGAGGTGATGCTCATCTTTGATGTTAAGGTGTGTTTCTTGGATGGAGCAGAAGGATGGATCTCTTCTTTGCATTCATTCTGTCAGTGTCTTTTTATTGAGGCATTGAGACCACTGATTCTGAGAGTTATCCATGAGCAGTATTTATTGATTCCTGCTATTTTGTTGTTGTGTTGGTGTGGTGTGTGTGTGTGTGTGTGTGTTTCCTACTCTTTTGATTTTCTGGTCTTGGATTATAAGATAGCTGTGTACTCATAAAGTTTACCTTCTGGCACCTTCTGTAAAGATGAATATTTAGATACTGGTTGAATTTGATTTTCAGCATGGAATGTCTTTATTAATTGTTATTGAAAGTTCTGGTGGATATAATAGTGTGGGATGGCATCTGTGGTCTCTTAAATTTTGTAGAATATTCATTTAGTCTCTTTTAATTTTTAAAGTCTCCATTAAGAAATCAGGTGTTATTCTAGTAAGTTTGCCTTTATATGTTACCTAGTCCCTTTCCTTTCAGCCTTTAATATTCTTTCTTTGTTCTGTATGTTTAGTGTTTTGATGATTGCATGTCTTATTTAGGGTTTTATTGCTGTGAAGAGACACCATGTTCATGGCAACTCTTATAAAGGAAAACATTTCATTGGTGCTGGCTTACAGTTTCAGAGGCTTAGTTCATTATCATCGTGGTAGGAATATTGCAGACTATAGGCAAAAATGGTGCTGGAGAAGGAAGTGAGAGTACTACATTTTGATCCAAAGGCAGCCAGGATGAGACTGTCTTCTGCAGGCAGTCAGAAGGTGGCCCTCTTTCTCACTGGGTAGAGCTTGAGCGTAGGAAGCCTCAGCCTCAAAGCCCACCTACACAATGACACACTTTCTCCAACAAGGCCACACCTCCTAATAATGCCATTCCTCATGGTCAAGCATTCAAACACATGAATGTATGGGGGCCAAACGTATTCAAACCACTACACATAGTAAGTAAAGAGAATTTCTTTTTTGGTACAGGTTATTTGGTGTTCTGTATGCTTCTTGAACCTTATTAGTTACCTCTTTTTGGTTAGGAAATTTTTCTTCTATAATTTTGTTGAAAATATTTTTTTATGCCTTGAACCTGGGTTTCTTCTAAGTCCTACTATTCCCTTGGCTTTTCAGAATGTCTCAGATTTCTTAAAAAAAATTGTGCCATATATATATATATATATATATATATATATATATATATATATATATATATAAAATTGTGCCATATATATGTGTATATATATATATATATACATATATATATATATATATGATTTAACATTTTCATTGATTGAGGTATCCATTTCTTCTCATTTGTCTTGAATGCCTGAGATTCTTTCTTCTAACTCTTGTATTCTGTTGAGGAGAAGTGCCTCTGAGGTTCTCATGGGAGTTTCTAAATTTTTCATTTCCATATTGCCTTCAGTTTGTGTATTTTTATTTATTCTATTTGATTTTGTTGATTTTATTGATTCATGTCTTGGACTGCTTTGTTCATTTTGTTCCACAACATGTTTGTGCTTTTATATATTTGTTTAAGAAGGTTATTTGTTTCATCTTCAGGGTCCTCTATCATATTCATAAAGGGTATTTTATGGTCCTTCATGTTTAGCTAGATTATATTTTTAAGGGCTCACTGTAGTAGGGTTGCTGGGTTCCAGTGGAGAGACATATTGTCTTGGTTGTTATTGTTTGTGTCTTTATGCTATTGCCTAGCATCTGGGTTTGGAATAATTGTAATTCAGATAATGATCCCTGGTCTTTAATATCTTTCATTGTATTGTGAGTATCTTGTTCCTTGGTTTCTATTGTCCTCTCTGTTTCTTAGGAGGGTGTGGTGGCTGATTGTTGCCTGATAGGAAATGTTTCTAAGATCTTTCCAGGTGTGGCCACTAGAGGTTCCAGGTACAATGTGTATCTAGGTAGGGAGCTGACACTTAGAAATTGAGAAGGACTAGAACTTGGACAATGAGGGGGTCCACAGGAGGAAGGAAAACAGTATTTCACCAGGTTCTTCTTGGTCCCTTGGGAATGTGAGCAGAGGATGAAGAAACCACAGCAGATAGTCTGCTACTAAGCTGGGATGAGACTGGGGGATTGGAGTTGGTTGAAAGGAAGGAAAGTGAAGACCTGAAGCTTACCCGCCTGTTTCATCAGTCTATGTGCTTATCTGGCAAGTGTGGCCTGTGGATTTTCAAGGAATGCCCGCTGGAGTTAGGGACTGGGATTCAGGAATGAATTGGGATAAGGAAGGTTTGAGGAGAAGATTTGGGTGATCTGCTGTAGCTTGAGAAGAACAGAGTGAGAAGACCACAGCAGGTTGTCTACTACAGAGCTGGTGATGAGGCTGGATTGGGAAAGAAGAGAGAGTTGCTTTCTGGCTTTTGCATATTACCATATATCTTCAGTGTGTACTGAGACTTCTGCTCTGTGGCAGGCTCAAGGGGGTAAGTAGAACTCTGTCCTGCCATGGTTCTTATAGATAGTCACCCTTAACCTTTTAAAAATATATGCAGAGCTTTAAAAAAAAATGTGCCTGGATAGACAGCTCAGTCACTAAAGTTCTTTCACTACAAGCATGAGGACTTTAGTTTGATCCTTGGCATCCTTGTAAAAGCTGGGTTCTCTAACATGTTCATATAATTCCTTTGGCAAAGTGGAGCCAGAAGGACCCTTGGGGCTTATGGAGAGCTTGTGGGGCTTATGGTAGCTATTCTAGATGAATCAGGAAGCTCCAGGTTTAGACATGAACACTGTCTCAAAAAATAAGGTAAAGAGTGCTTGAGAAAAATAGAGAAATACTGACTTTGACCCCTGGCTTCCAGTCACCACACACCCACATGTGCAGCTGCACATACACAGATTTGTTCACAGACAGACATGAAGACATATGCAACAAAAAATGGATGCTAAATATACATTATTGATGTTTTCCTAAGTGTTACCATTGCCTTTCTAAGGCGATTCATCAGGCTGCTTGTAACAAAATACCCAAGACTTTGTAATCTTTAACAAAATTTACTTTCATATCTCAGTTCAGGAGCTTTGTTGACTAATTTCTTTCCTTATGTAGACTCCAGTGTATCTTCACAGTAAACTTGAAGCATTCAGCAATTTGCTAAGATCTGGTCTCATTCGTGTTTTTGTTGTTATTTATCCTGTCGTTTATCTTCTTTTAACTGACACTGCTGTTGATTATAGAGTTAGACATCAACCCACATGCCTGTTTTCTCTAATCTATTATTGCAAGATGACATACTTCTCTGATGTACATGCTTGCCATAGAAATATGTAACAGACAATGCAAAGTTTCCCCCATCTTGTATTCATGTTGAGGCCATATCAAGTTTAACTAGAATTTGATTGTTTGATGGAGAATCTCATGGTAATTACCCAACTCTATTCTATTAATCAAAGGTCAGAATGTTCTAGCTAACTTACATTAGCTTGTTTGTCCAGAACCCTCTATACCCCCTTCCCCCCTAAGCTGCTTTTGACTTCTGTTCAACTGCTGATTTCCATGGAACTTCCTCAAGATTCCAGGTCATAGTTTTGTCTTCAAAAACCCAGGGCACTGGACACTTGAAGTCAAACTTAGGTACCCTAATACCTGGGTATGGTCCCAGCTGACTCGAGTAAAGACTTTTAATTGACTATGAACCGTGTCTGAATAGGCATCTCTAAAGGGCTACTCATAACACAAACTCCTGCCCATGTTGGGTACGACTATCATCCTCAACCCTCAGTTACATAAGAACATGACTTGTGGAGCCAGCAAGATGGCTCAGCATGTTAGACACTTGTCACCAAACTTGACAACCTGAGTTTAGTACCTGAGCTCTATATGGTAGAAGAGAACTGGTTCCTATGAGTTGTCCTCTGTCCCCTACACATGCCATGGCATGCATGCCACCATGCCAATATAATAAGTCAATGTAATTGTTTAAAAAAATCTTTTGTGAGAGAGAAAGAGGGGGGGCATGGAGGCAGATGTTCACATGTCTCCACCAGTCAAAGATAGTTTATATATCTAGGTTGGATATTGGGTTACACTTCTGCTTGAGCATTACCAAACTTATAAAGCCTTTGATTAACGTTTTTAAAAAATGTATAAAAGCAAAAAGGAAAAGGGGGCATAAGATAGGGGTTTTCGAGGGAGGGGAAATGGGGAAAAGGGATGGCATCTGAAATGTAAATAAAATATAAAAAGAAAAAAATCTTTTGTTTTCTTCAAACTTGCTCTCAAATAGGGAATACATGGAAGAGTTTCTTCATTAACGCTAGATAATTTGTTCACTGACAGTTCACAAACGTGTCATATTCCATTTGAAAATCAGATGAGTCTCTATCCTTCCACGGAATTGGCTAGCTTCTTGGCCTGTGTGCCCACATACTCAGAGACTTCCTTTTCTACTTCAGACAAACCACACTATGGCTTTCACATCCTTCTACTTTCTCCCCCAAATTTATCCCCTGCACCACTCTTCAATTGCCCTAAGATCTCACAGGTCTAGACTTTTGTAGCTCAAAAGTTTGTTCTTTTTCATCTCGAAAGCTTCAGTTCCTCAAGCTCTCCATCATAGGCTGCAGAGACCATCATGGCTCTCAGGGTTACACTCATAGGAGCAGCGGAGTTATTTATGAAAGCAGTAATGGGGACCAGTCACTGACTTCCCCTAGGATATAACCATTAGTGCCTGGCTATTTCCCAAGTTCTTCTTCATGGCCCTGATGCAGCATTTCTGGCTTTCAATGGTGCTGTTAGCAACAAAATACCCAAGATGTTGCAATCTTCAAAGGAGAGAATGTATTTTCTTGTCATCTAGAAGACTTAAGAGTCCAAGATCAAGATGTCAGCAAACTCCATGTTTGATGTGGGTCTATTTTTAAGACAATGCCATCTGATTTATCTGACTTAATTAACTCCCTCCAAAGACTTCATTTCTTTTCCTTTTTTTAACCTCTTTTTTCTTTTTCCATTTTTCATCTCTTTTACAATACATCCCATGGGCAACCTCTCCTCCTTCCCTTCTTCCCAGTTACTTCTTCCCCTATATCTCGACAGAGCCACTGTTTCTCTGTTTCCCTTCAGAAAAGAGCAGGCTTCCCAGGGATATCAACCAAACACCATTGCATAAAAAGATTCAATAAGACTAGGCACAACCCCTTACTTATATCAGGGCTGGATAAGGCAACATAGTAGGTGTTAGTATTCTATCTAAACTCCACCTCCACAGTTATCTGGCAACAGCCAGGTAGGCCTGGCCCACTATAAAAGGGGCTGCTTGCCCCCTCCTCTCTCTCTTGATCTCTTGCCTCTGGCTTCTCTGTCCTCTCCCCCACCCCTCCCCCTTCTGTTCCCCCTCTCTTCACATGGTCATGGCCGGCCTCTACTTCTCTACTCCTCTCTCTCTCTCTCTCTCTCTCTCTCTCTCTCTCTCTCTCTCTCTCTCTCTTTCTGCCTCTACTACCCTCCTGGCTCACCTCCCCATGCCCCCAATAAACTCTATTCTATACTATACCAGTGTGTGACTGGTTTCTCAGTGGGAAGAGATGCCTCTGCATGGGTTTGCTAAAACATCTCCTTCCCCCATACCTCTCCACACACCCACAGAACATATTCTCTTTATCTCCTTATCTTTTTATAAACACTTCAGTAGGAGGAAAAGTATTCCAAGAGCAAGTGAAAGAGTCAGAGTCATCCCCTCTTCCACTGTTAGGAGTCTCACAAACCCACCAAGCTAATATCTATAACATTTATACAGAGGACCCAGCACAGACCCAGGCAGGCTCTGTAATTGACAATTCCATCTTTATGAGCCACTGTGAACCCTGCCTAGTCGATTCTATGGGCTGTGTTCTTCTGGTGCAGACTTCATTTCTTAATATTGGGTTTCATTTAAATTTGGAGGGACACACTTGTATCATAGATCCCCACAAGCCTCAGTATGTTAGCCTGTAAAAATTCACAGGCCATCAGGAGCAACACGCTTATATAGTCAATCCTCTTACCTAAATGTTTGCTTAGCTTCACATTCTAATTAAATTCTAGCTTTCCTTGAACAATGGTCTCCATTTTAGTTACTCACTTCATGAACTTCTGAGTCGAATGTAATGTGTTTTCCCTTCTTATTCTTTCTTTTTCCTTCAGTGGTGGTGGTGGTGGTAGCAGTAGTGGTGTGTGTGTGTGCATATGCATTGATCTTCTGTCCCTTATTATCAGCCTAACAGGTTCCCATTATGGCTAATTCCTTAAGAAGTTAACATTTTATCCACTGCCTGGCTCCTGCATTCCTTGTCCCCTAACCTCAAAGTACACACAGAACATCTATCCAACTGAATGCTTTCAGTTCCTTTATCCTTTCCTGTGACATTAGTATCTCTTTTTACTCACCAAACCATATGCTATGATAACGCCCATTTAAAATATGCTTTCATGACTCTGAAAACCCCATGTGGCTGCAGTTCTTTGGTCCTTCTTTGTGATAGAACTTCCTGAAGGGTCTGTATGGACTTACAGTGTCCTATTTATTTCTCCTAAACCTAGTCCTTCAGGCTATGCAAATCACTGTTATCAACGACATGCCTGACCCTTAAATCTTTCCATCTGAATATTCATTTCATCTCCTGTTTTCAAATTTCTCATCAGCATCTGACAGGTAGCCACCCCTTGAAGCCCTACTTCCTGGCTTCCCGTGCGTAGCACTGTCCTTGCTTTCATTTCCTCCCTTTCCTTTTTTGTTTTAGGTTCTGAGACACAGCCTCACTGTGTAGTTGAGGCTGATGTCTAGCTCATGATCTTCCTGCTTCAGCCTACAAAGTGCCAGAACTACAGGCATGGGCAAACATATCCAGATGTCTCAGATTTCTTGCTTCAATCCCTTTGGGTTCTGATTCACTAGGGTCAATCTTTTCATTGTGTCTCTCTGAGCCCAGGCTCACTCTCTGGATAGATGACACAATAATTTTCCCGGCTTTTAAGATGAGTTCCAGATCCTGCTTACTCCTGCTGGGTATGTTAGTCACACACTTATGATGAATGTTCTCATACACTTCTCTTATGAATTCTACACTTCTTGGCTCACAAGTCTACTTGATAAAGGTCTTAAATGTATAATAAATATCTCAAACTTATTTGCAACTTAAAAGTATTGGTTACTACTTTCCCCACCCAGTGTTCTCTTAGTTTTTTTAAATATATATATAAAATAATACTTGTGAAGCATTCTGTTACTCCAGCCAAAAGTCTCATACTGTTTCCTAAATCCCCCTTTCTCCAACAAAAGACAGGATCAGCATCCAATATACTGAAGAGATGTGATGACTTCCTGAGGACAGGACGACTTGGGACTAGAGCTTTTGATGGTAACTAATGTCCCTGTGTGCCAGCATCTGTACTCTTTAAACAAAGCACGCATTTTTAGATGTTAAATGAAATGTCATAGGGAAGAAGAACAAGAGAAAAGAAGTTCTTCATTTACTGTTCTCATATCGCTTAATAATCATAAACTCTACTTCATTTGTAGAAAAATGGCAGAAACTTTTCTGCTGTTAGGTAGAAGTGGAAATAGTTAGCAATCGAGTTCAGCTACAGGAAAACGTACTTTGTTATGGTATGGACTGAGCAGTCACATCTTGTGTGTTTAAAGTCTCTTCCCCTTATGTGGCTTTTGAGTTTTGGGAGACATGCTTTATATGAATTCCAGTGAGACAGAAAATGACCTAATAGGTCTCAGATAAGAGTATTTGTACAGTCATTAATATCTAATTTTATGTAGGATGAGCTAGAAATTGATCTTTTACTAAGTTGAGTGTATGAATTGACGTTAGACCTATGTTCGCCACTCATCACTAAGTGTCCCCAGGATGGAGTAGGCTATAGAGAGTGATTATTTTCTTCTTCTTTTATTTCAATTTACAAGACTGGTGACTCCATAAGTAAAGTATTTAATTTTATGTAAAATAAACATGATTACATACGGTTTTGAAAACCCCACAGAGCTGAACATGCGATCACAGCTATGTTCTCATTATGGGAAACTTATTTTGAATGAGAAATGGAACTGTGAATTCACCTAGCTACAGTGGATTTCAATTAAAAAACAACAACAACAAAAAACTGAATATGGTTCCTAAAATAAACCAATAGTAATAGTTTGTACAACTGAAAAACTAAAAACTGAGTGCTCATGAGTGTTATTCTCTCAGTAGATGTTTTGTTGGCCATATTCTGAGCTGCAAATTCAAACCACATAAACTGATCGTAGCAACAGAAAAATGCTTGAGAAAGTTTATAATAGTGTTGGGGAGATGGCTAAACTTTAAGGGCACTTTCTGCTGTTGCAAAGGACCCGAGTTCTGTTTGCAGCACCCACATGCCAGTTCAAAACCTCCCGTAACTCTAGTTAAGAAGATTCTATGCTGTATTCTGACCAGGCATGTATGTGGTGCACTTACATACATGTAGGTAAGCACTCAATATGCATAAAATAAAAATAAATAACATATTTTAAAAAAGAAAGGTCATAAGACAGAATGCTTTGAAATATAAATTTATATTCAATGTTATTGAAGATAAACCTCCTATTAAATGTATAGTGAGCCTTGAAAATAGTAACTTATGCTATTATGAAGCCATCTATGATCAAGGCAATCTATTATAATTTATGGTTTGTGTTTGTCTGTATTTATATCATTCTTGGTATGTTTTTGTTTTATAATGTCCATACTCATTACTGTTCACACTATATTGGTATATTAGCCTGTGCATATTAGTTACAAGTAAATGAACATATATACGTGGATAAAGACTTTAATAATGTGAAATATAAAATGGTATTGAGAGATCACTGCTCAGGAGGACAGTGATTAGAAACACTACACTTAGTCCTTTTTTTTTCTTCAGCTCTGAAGATCAACCCTAGAGCCTCACAAATGCTAGGTTCATGCTTTAAAGTAAGCTTCACCTCCAGTGCTTGGTTCTCTCCGTGAGCTTTTCCTTTGTTGCCATGCAGGCTCTAGTTTTCAAACTCAGACAAGTCCCACACCCTCCCAGTCATCAATCCACTCAACCCTTGTGAAACACGCTCATTATGTAGAACGTAATAGCTCAGAGCCCAGGAGTTCTTCCTGGCTAACTGGTAACATAAACACGAAAATGTTCCTGGTATTTGCCTAGCACTTGCCCTCCTAAGATGTGTGCTAACTATGCAAATCAGTTTATTGGAAGAGCTCTGTCATTGCTCAAACTAAAAGTCTAGACATGCAAATCAATTTTAGGTAATCCTTGTTTAAAACTGGCTTACAATAAAATCCTATACAATCTAACCACCTGATCTTCTTTATACTTCTCATTTGCATGATATTATTTTTACTTTTTACTTGTAAGATGTGTGACACTATAAAGAAAATTTCTTATGGACATTGTGTGTGTGTGTGTGTGTGTGTGTGTGTGTCTGAGAACTTAACTTACAGCTTTGTACATTCTACACAAATTCTCTACCACAGAGTAATAACTTAGTCTTCATTGATTTGAGACTGGGTTTCACTATGGAGTTCAGGTTGATCTCAAAGTCATGCTGCATGGCTCACAGTGCTGAGATTATAGGCATGTGTCATGTCTGGCTAGCAATAAGTTTCTTTATGCTGACCTGTTATTTTTTGTTTTTTTCTTTGTCCCATCCATCCATTCTTTGTTCCCTTTATTCCTGCATTTTGTTGTTGTTTTGATTTTGTTTGTTTGTTCATTTGATGTTTTTTTGAGACAGAGTTTCTCTGTGTAGTCCTGGCTATCCAGGAACTAGCTCTGTAGATTATCCTGCCCTTGAACTCACAGAGATCTGCTTAACTCTGCCTCTGCTTCTAGAGTGCTGGTATTGAAGGCATGAGTGACCATTGCCCTGGCTCCTGCAACTTCTTTTGTTTAATTAGTTTATTTTCTTGGCTGTTTTGTTTTCTAGTTATTCTTGACTGCTTTAGTTGTCTTTCCATTCATTTTTGACTCTGAAAAATAAGACTGGAGACTATTTTGTATTAATTATCCAACTGACTACTTGCATGTCACTTGTTTAAATAAGTTGTTCTTTTAGCAAAGAGCAAATGTCATGTTTTTCTAACAAAATGTAGAGCCTTTTCCATTTGTAGGGTTTCTGAGGTAAAGTCAGGTTAATTTACTGGAAAGGCTCAAATACTGATGTCAGCTCTTCTTTCCTCTCCAAATTCTGTCTTTGAAAACATGAAAGGTATTTGAATCTCCAAGTGTTACTTCAGTAGAACTGTTTTTTATTTGCCTTGAATTAGAATCATGAAAAATATCTAGTGATTGCTTCATGAGGGTTAGGTAATGTTTTCCTTCAAGCAAACTGTTAACATACACAAAGGTCAAAGATTTCTCTTCTTGTCAATCAGGGCTTCCCCAAAGTTAAATAGGAGAAACTGGCAAAGTAGTGTAGACATACCAAAGAATTATAGGACACTAAAGAAGAACCAAAAAGATGGTCTGGGGGATATTGTCATTTTCAAACGATGAATGAGAAATGAGCCTGGTTAAATAATTTGTCTACAGATATATTCTGTACTTTTAACCTGCTCAGTAAACTTTCAAAGTCAAAAAAGAAAATCTTTTGATAAGAGGATTCTAATATAGAACATTCAGAGATTAGGATATTAATCTAAATACTGGATTGGACAGATTTAAGATTAACAGCACAAATCTCTGGGGTGTGGAGTTTTGGTCTATGTTTTGTGTATTGTGCTCACTTTTCATATTCTTGAAGAGAGTAACAGGGCTAAGAACACAAACCTATGGAGAACTGCATAGGTTACTAAAAGAAATCTCAACTTTATGAATAAGTTGGCTATAATTTCCTTTGATTTTCATAAAGTGTATGAAGTTTAATTCAGTTGTAGTCAGTTAATTTTTTGACAAAAAAACTACTCAAAGAAAATTCTGAAGTGAGACATTGGACACTTGTTTAAGATCTGTCCTTTTGAAAAAACATGCATGTTTAGTTTTGATGTTGGAAGTATGAATAGGGACAACTACCACCAAACATAATCTCTTTCCAGCTGAACTGAATCCTCCCTGGACCCAGCATCTTTTGGTTTGGGAAGGTGTTCATAAAGTTGTATTTTTATTTTGAGGTAAAAAATCATTACCTTAATGTATTTGACATTGTTCAAAGTCTAGAGTTACAACTGAGGAGTTCGAAACATGATTTGATGACAGCCTTGGGCTTATTTTAGGGAGTAACTGACAATAAGACTTTATTGAACCTACAAGACATCCGATTTCAAAGAAAAATGGGCTGTCAAGTCCAATTCCCAGTGAAATCCATTCCTGCAATAAGTCACATATATTAAATATTATAAGGAAAGTGTCAATTAAAAGGATTTTCAAAAAAAAGTTCTGCTTCATACTCTAATAAATGTCAAAATATCTGTGGTATTGCTCTGTGTTGACCTGCTGCCTCAAATTTACTAGGAAAGAATATGGCAAAACTACTAGTTATTATTAAAATTTAAGCATCATTTTCGCTGGTTGAATACATCCCTTATTTTTTATATTTATTTAATTTGAATCATATTTGAGTCAGAACATTTCTAGGGCTGGAGAATTTGTGTCCTCTTTTTATCTTGATATTTCAAATGATATGGCATAGTGACCTATATTAGTAATACTTATAGTAACCTGTATAAGTAATACAGAAAAGTTCCTTGGAATTTACTTTGTATCTTTATTTTAATTGTTTTAATATATTTGTTGGTAGCCTCAGAATCTAGGTTGCATATCTCTCATCTTGTTTGTTTGTTTGTTTGTTTGTTTGTTTTTCTGAGGCACGGTTTCTCTCTATAGTCCTTGCTGTTGTGGAACTCACTCTATAAACCAGGCTGCCCCTGAACTCAAATGCTAGAATTAAAGATGTGTGTCACCACTGCCTAGTGCACTTCCCTTACTTTTAATGTTTCTGTTTTTGTTATACTTAATGCCTCTGCATTTTAGTAATTCTTCACAGATAATAATCTAATCTCTCAAGTGATCTAATTTCTTTTACTTAACTGTTTTTATTGCTAAATCTTTTGATCAGCTTACTTTTAAACTTAATCCTTTTCCTACTGTTTATCTGACTCATTTTCTTATCCCAGCCTCTTCTCTCCTAGAAGAGTCTTGCTTCTGTTTTATGGGAATCCTATACACTTATAATATAGTAATGACATTTGAGTTTTGTTTGTTTGTTTGTTTGTTTGGGGGAGTTTTTGTTTTGTTTTTGCTTTAAGAAGTCCTTTACTAGACTGTATTTTTATTCTTTGTCTTCAAGGTAATATAATGTAGTTTATTGTTATTATTATTATTAATGTTGGTGTTGGTTTATACCATGGATTATTAAATGTACTTCAAAAAGAGAAGTAGCAATCCAGAGTAGGACTTGTTACAAATGTAGGAGGGTTTTCCCTGTGTTGCATGGTGTCCATATCATAACTGATAGCTTCTCTTTCAAATGTTTACAGAGTAGCTTATGTACCCATAAAGAAATAATTGTGAAATTTACTACTATGTACTTTTGCCTCAGCCTCATGCCTAAGCCTCTGAAGTATTTTTTCTTTATATTAAGTATAGCTGTCATTTGTGTTTAAAGTTATTATAAAGTATTTGTTGAAGGTGATTATACTTCCATGTTGACACCATCTGCTACTTCCAGACATTGGTTTCTTTTATATCTGGTGGGACAAAAGTGCAGGTTGGGAGATAGAAATCAACTTGAAATGTAGTATTCATGTTTGCAATATTTAAGGAAGGATGCTAGGGTTCCCGGTTTATACAATCTTATTATCCCATAACCCGGAGGCAGATAGTGAAATCGAACAAAAAGCTCTGTGTTATCTTATGTCTGTAAAGTCCACACTACGTTAGATGATAAAAATAATAATCACAACAAAGCCCATGGAATTTGTAAACATATCATTATAAAACTGACTAAAAATTAGGAATTTAAGGTCAATATTTTATATAAAAGTATTATTTGTGAGACACCTGAAGGCAACATAATAAATAAGTGAACATTAGGATTCTTTTAAAAATAAAAATATGAGACAATAAGACAAGGTTTAGCAAATAATATTGAACTTTGAATTGAAACATTTAGACAGTGCAATGACAGAAGAAATTTAAATTGAAAAGAAAAAACTTATATATGCATATTATGTAATATCCATTTATATTGAAAAATGTCTGATGAATTATTAAGAATAATAAGATATGGGCCATTGGGATGGCTTAGTAGAAAAATGCACCTGCCACCACCCCTGTTAATTTGAGTTATATTCACCAAAGGGACCACAGCATAGAAAAAGAGAACTGACACCTGCACGTTGTCCTCTAACACATGCTCTGTGGCATAGCAATAATAGCATGATAAATGATTACAAATATAGAAATATTTTTATAGCTCTCATAAAATAATAATGCAGTAATTTTTAAATAGTAAGGCTGTAGAAGGCTTCAGTTTGTAATAATCAAATGAATCTACATGTAGAAAGATTGACCTAAGAATACCACTGAAGAATTATTTTGTCCCCAAACAACCATTTAAAGAAGTATTTTCCTAGACTCAGCTGCCAAAGCACATAAAGGCCACCATAGCTGCGGCAAAAGGGGCCAGAAAACATCTCAAACTAGAGACAGATATTGTAAGACTCCTCCACATGGTTTTGGCTAGGGGGGCATCTAACATACAAGAGTTATGTAGATAAAAAGACCTTCACTGAGGTTGCAGAAAGCTGGCAAGGCCAAGCAATTGGTGGTAACATTTGATTTCTAACAAGGACTCCCTGAGAGACTCATGTGTAAAGGTAAACCCTAGATTGCAGTGAAGACCACCATTGCTGAGACCATACAGCATCTTCAAAGAGAAACTTCATGGAGTAGAGCTAGACTGAGTCAGGCTACTGTGTCACTGTGACACTGCAAGCAGAACTGGAGGACTAAACCTGACCAGATCTGTTGGAGCCTAGACAGTACCACCAAGAGCCTCAGCTAGGAGACATGGAGCAGCAGGATTAGATGTTGACTTATTGGAGTCCTTCTAACTTTGGTCCAATCTCTCCAGTTCCTTCAACAGGAAGATAAGCAACTCAGACTAGTTTCAGGAAAACCCTAAAACTGACCAGAACCACTAGGATCCTCCCATCCAGAGTAAGCAAAAAAGACACTTTCAGACAAGCCAAGCTGCAAAGCAGATGCAGACTGTTAAAAAGGCCCTGACTAGAGCAGCTTTCTGGACTAAGTAGAAACCAGCTGAGTCTACCAGTTTAGACTAACTGAAGCACCTGAAAGGGACACTTTCCAACCTGCTGAGCTGTCTGCAGGCTGTGCAGTGTGCTCCAAGTCTCCAGCTTTGTGATCTGCCACCAATGTGGAGTGAACTTTGGTGATGCAGCTCTTTGATTCTATAAGTAGCCTCCCAGTCATTACTGTAACCACAATAAAACTCAATGGCTCACCAAGTTGGATTTTGTGGCATCTGTACTTTCATCTGTTATAGATTCCCTATATGTTACATCTCCATATATGTCACACCTCCCCAGGAATAATTCTGTCACCAATATTTGGCTTCTCTATAGAAGGAAGGAAAGAAATATAAATCCACATCTTTCTGACATGATATAAAACAACACAAGGCAAGCCATAACTTGAGTCTTTCCCCAGGCGACAGAAGCAAGAATCTGGAAGCTACACTTAAAAACTTACCTTGTAATTTAATGACATCAAGTTGTTGGCAAGAGCTCCCATCGCAGGTGGAAATATTTTGCAAACAATGCCACCTAATGTGCTCCAATTTCCTCTTACGTGTTATATATTATACAGTCATAAAACCAGCATACACTCACTAAGAGACTATCAGACTAAAATGTCTGATACTTTATAATCTGTATATTACATATATTGATAACTTATAGTTTATGGAGTTGTCCTTCACTGTAGGTTCATTTCTAGGAACATATAATTATGCGAATTCACTCGAATGTATATTTTGCTTAGATGCAATTCCCTTTGATGGTTAGTACCTTCTTATAGGTACCCGTGGAAGAAATAAACACGTTCAGCGAATATTTGAGTTCTAGAAATGCCTTAACTTACTGAGGTTTCTCAATAGATTCCCTTATATTAATCTTCAGATAAACCATATTATCAAGATATTAACATTTCTTAAAATACTTTCAAGTCAATTAAATTTAGCAGTCAGACATTGATAGTGCATAGCTTTTATCCTAGCACTCAGGGGTGGGAGTGGGGTGAGGGACAGGCCACCCTGTTCTACAAAGCTATTCTAAGGAAGCCAGGACTGTTATACAAAGAAACTTTGTCTCAAACAAACAAAACAAAACAAAACAAAACAAAATAAAACAAAACAAACAAGAAAACCAGAAAACTTAGGAATTTTGCAATTTCCTAAATTATACAGTTTAATTATTTGTAAACTCATTTCTGTATCATTACAAACACCACCAAAACTAAGGTAACTGCAATATTTCCATTTATCTTGTATAGCAGTATATTAGGTAATCTGCTTTAGGCTCCTGGTGGGGCATTCACGTTTTCTCTGTACTTGCCCAAGAGCTCTTCATTATCCAGTGAAACACACACACACACACACACACACACACACACACACACACACACACTAGCTAATTTTGATAAGCCTTAACTAACTCAATGTCTGGGCAATCCTAAACTTTTCCACACAGTCTTCTCCAGTATTCCCGAGTTAACATCTTTTAAAATCTCTATTTCATCTCTGCTATCCCAGACATAATTGGGGGAGTAGCCCCTAGGGCCACTCTCCCAGATTATTACATGTTGGTGGGCCTTTAAGTCTGTTTTCGTTGCTTCCCTGTTATGGCAATTCTGTCTGTTCTCCCCCTTCCCTAGCCCCACCCCTGACACAAGCCTACCTCACCCCCACACCTTGTTCTTGAAATTTAAAAGTCCCACCTCTGTCTCCCTTCCCGGTCACTGGCTGTATGACAATTCTTTATTACCAATCAAAGCCTGCTGGGGGAAGGGACCCTCATCATCTTTTGGGAGCCAAATTAAGACAAAGTAATAGAACCAATCTCCCCAAATCTTGTAGTTTTAAAAGGTTATTTTGTTGTTTGTCTTTTTGTATGCTTTGAGGACCTCTGCACAGACTAGGGTGGCCTCCTGGGCTTTAAAGCTGTCTTTCTGTCTCCTCTTGAAGGCATGTTCTACCATGCCCAGTGGTTTTTATGTGGTTTTGGAGATCTAACTCAAAACTTTTTATAGGGGAAGTGCATAAGCTAGTGTCGGTAGTGCTCCATGGTATGGTTAAGGGAAAGGCTTTTACTGTAGATATTAGGGAGAGAACCTTCAGATGCATCTGGAAGAGTGATGAGCCCCAAGATGTAGAGTGAAAAATTATGAAGACCATTTTATAAAATATATACAGGCTTTTTCTTTACCCCTAGACCTGAGCAAAAGAATGCAGGTTCCAAAAAGCAGAACTGAATGTAAGATTTCAGGCCTTTACCGCCCCAGGATACATTTCAGAAAGAGTACATTATCCCTGAGTCAGAGGACACTTGCTGAATTAACATTCCTCAAGCCTCAGGGAAGAAAACCCACCTGTGGGTGGGGAAGGAAGCAGGAAGACACATTCCTGACCACAAAAAAAGATGCAAGTCATCTAGGTGGGGCTGGGAAGCTAATAACCACGATGACAGGGCAAGTGACAGGGCACCAACTGAGAAATAGTTGAGCAAGTGACATGACAAGACCATATTTTTAAGAGAAATGGGTATACAGAGTATTTTCCACATAACCCTGATTCACTTAGGTTGTGTTCCTCTGGAATTCTCCGCTATACTTATTGTTATATTTCCTTAGCAACCTTTCACCCACTCCTCACTCTCCAGGTTTGTGGTTTCCCCCTTTAAAAACCCTTCTCAGACTGACTGGCTTTGTCAATTCAACTCCTGCGTGAGTGAACCGAATTGACCTTGGCTAGCCAACTCTCCCTAATAAACCTCTGCTGATTGAATCCAGATACGTTGTCTTGTGATTTTTTGGGCGGCTGTGATTTCCCAAGACTTGAGTAAGGGTCTCCCGAGTTTGGGGGTCTTCAAAGTCAAGAGCAGAGAGAGAAAGTAGTAGACAGAACATGGCCAGGAAACTACAACTGGAACAAGACTGAGAGAGATAGGGGAAGGAAGGAAAATGATGAATGATGAAAGAATGAGCAAAAGAGAGGACCAAGAGCACATAGCCAAAATAGCAGGGTCATAAGCTGGGGGGAGGGGAACTCCTGAGCAGAAGGAAGCTTGGTGGTGGGGGTTGGCGAGAGGAGAGCTGAGAAGAGCCAGATATCCATCATAGACTATAAATGTATAGAGGTATTTATGATGTTGAGGGAGCCTGGAGGCCAGCCTGTGCTTTGATATGCTAATAGGCATGATAGATAGCTATTTGTTCCTTCTGCCAGTGAAGAAAGAAACAGCTACTTTTGGTAGAGGGGAATGGGCTTCACAAGTTTCTGAGGAATGCTGGCTTCTAACTGCCAGAATTTGGGGAAATAGAGTTTCCTCTGGACCTGATACCAAGCAGGCACTCTACAAAATGAGAAATATCTCCAGTCTCTAAAATGTTGCTTACAAATGAAGAAAATATAAGTTAATGACAGAGTTTCAAAAGTATAATGCTATGCTTTTCTATCAAATAACACAGGAAATATAATCAGAAGTTTCAATGAGCTGTTTACAATTTATAATGATGGTACTGCTCAAATTCTATTCATTCTTGCTCTGATAAACTATTTAGAAAATAATACGTTGCAAGGGCTTAAATTTTATCTGGAAAATATTCATATGCAGTTCTCATATAAGATCCTGTTTTTTTTCTCTGTAAAATGAATATGGAAATACTTTATTCATCTGAAGGCCCAAGTGGACCAGATCCTTTCTTGGAATTGAGTTTCTCAATGTCTTCAGAAATATTCTCTTAAAATTAATAGAGATAATTAAACTTTGTAAAATTTTGGAAATTTATTTTATGGTTAAGGCAAACTTACATTAAAATACAGTTTTACACAATTACCTTAACTTAACACTTTTTATCTTTGGGATACTTATAGACTATGTGGTTTCTTCCTTGCTAAATATCATACAATGATTTTTTTTTTCCCAATAAAGAGTCAACTGTGGTATAAGTAATACAGCATTTCAGCCATCCTCCGTAGGTAAGAATACTGTAGGGTCATTTGTGTTGTAGGATTACTTTGTACTTATGGATATCAGAAGTCAGATTTGCTGGATGATTCTGACAATGTGCAATGGAATGGCCCATCAAGCAGTGCATGAACTCTGCCTAATTTCATCCTAAGTTTTGGTTTTCAATAACCTCAGATCAGCTATATCAAATCTTTGTGGGAGAACTTGGGATTGACAGGAGCACATATGTCCAATCAATGATGCAATTTTAAAATCTGCTACTCCCTGACAGTATAGCCAAACACACAAGAGCTTTACGTTTCTCTCTGTCGCTCTCTCTCTTTTCCTTCCTTCCTTCCTTCCTTCCTTCCTTCCTTCCTTCCTTCCTTCCTTCCTCCCTCCCTCCCTCCCTGCCTTCCTCCCTCTCTCTCTCTCTCTTTCTTTTTTTCTTTCTTATTTTTTATTTTATCACATTTTACTTTTTATTTTTTGGATTCTGTCCTGCTGTTTGTGTGAGAGAGGAAGTATAGTTGATTGATTTGTCTGACATGTGATTTTTCAGGTCCAAAAAAAAACTCCATTTCCTCAAATTCTGGCAGTTAGACAACAACCAGCATTACATACTAATTTCTGAAGCCACTTGTGCTCTACCAAAAGGAGCCATTGGCAGACGGAACAAACGGCTATCTGTGGTGGCCATTAGCATACCAAACCACAGGCTAGTCTGCAGGCTCCCTACATATCACAAGTACTTATTCCACATTTCAAAGTCCTTGCTAGCTGTGTGGCTTTTCTAAGTTCCCCCTCTTTCACCTGCTAAACTTCCTGGAGCTCAAGAGCTTCTTTCCCTGCTGCTGTTCCTTCTCCTTATAACCCTACTATGTTGGTTATGTGCTCTCTTGGTCCTTTCTTTTGCCCACTCTCTTTGTCTTCATCTCTTCATGTCTCCCTTTCTCCCTCTTTTTGTTCTTCTGCTCCTGCTTCTCTCATGGCCAGTCCAGTCTGCTGTCCATATTTAGTCTTCTGCTTTCTCTCTCTGTTCTGGACTCTTCCAGATGTCTCTGGCTGTTTTTTCTCTCATATTTACAATAAAATCTTAACCATGCTGTGGAGTAGTCACGTCATTAATTTATACACAATCCTACTGCCCTCTGTGGTCCTTCATCCCCTAGAGAAACTAGAGAATCTAATGACACCTCAAGATGCCACTCACATCTTCACTTAAAGTAGGTTCTACATGTCCTACGTACTAGGATGTGATCAGAATCAAGATTTTTAACAGGTCAAGGAGAAGGTATGAAAGAAATTTGGTGCTGAGATCAGGTCCATATGATGTGATTTTGAAATTGATATTTCTAAGTGAAACATTCTCTTTCTTGCATACCAGTTAAAGAAGAATAATTACTGAAACCAGAACTTGTAGAGCTTCCTGAATCTGCATACACCTGATAACACTACAGAACACTTTTCCTGAAAGAAGCTGATTTCTTTGGGAGTGAACTGAGAATGTTCCCACCGTTTAGCTAGCCTGAAATCTCTTCCTTCAACTCTTTAGAGAGATCTGTTATCATCTAATTCCCTATATTCATCCTGATCTATTAAAAAACAGATCCAGTGTTTTCTTTAGTCTTCATCATATCCTAAATTAATACCTTCCTTTAATAAGCTATTTGTCTCCTAGTCATTGCTTAATGCTTATTTTGATATTTTATGTAGAAAGAAAACAGAAATCTTCAAAGCCTATAAGAACAAGAATAACAAACAAAAGCCCTATTGATATACAAATGAAAATAACCTAGAATAAGTAGACCTTAGGATACATTGAAAGTAACTTCTCTATGTGTATCTGTTACCATCAGTGTTTCTGATTACACAAGAAACAATATTGTTAGACACTTATAGTACAGTATACATCATGCATTTGAATGTTCTCCTAGTCTATTGTATATGGGTTTTCTCCAAATATTAAAGAGAAACCTAAAACTTTAGTCTTAATGTCCACTTTGTTAGAACATAGTATGTGAATGAAGCTTTTCGAGGAATGTTCTAGGAGCTTGTGAGAAAACTAAAAGAAAACAAGATAAAAGTCTTCTGACCTTTGATTCACCATAACATAGTTTGTTCTTGGAATGTGCTTTCAGCCCTTCCCAGGTGCAGTAAACAGGAGTGGGTTTACTTCAGATCACCCATCATCATCTATTATTATTATTCAGATGATGTTTCCAAGCACAGCTTGTCCTTGCTTGGAAGAACAGCCTTGCTAGGAATACAGCCTAAACTCATATGACGTTTGACGTTTGCTTATTTGGCCTTGCCAAATGCCTCAGAATGTATGTGTGTATGTGTGTGTGTGTGTGTGTGTGTGTGTGTGTGTGTGTGTATGTTTGATATTTGTCTCAGCCAGGTTCACACTGCCAAGTAGAGTGATAATACACCTAAAATATTAATGTGATAGGAATAAGGAGGAACCTTGGGTTTCTTGCCTTGGAGACCATACAGTTTGCAAAGAGAAAAAAGGTTTGGATAAAGATCTGGCAAAAACCTTATAAGTAGCAGTGTATCATCTTTTTGGAGTTCTTTGTTTCTCTGTGCTCACTCTTCTGGTGCTTGTACACACACTGTAGATTTCATATGGGGACAGACAATGAGCATGAACTATGTCATGGAGTAAAACAGGTGCATCAAGAAATTTGTGTTCCTATAAGAAAGAAAGATACTAAACAATGAATTATAAACATATTTTGCTGAATTATGATATGTGAAAAAGACATAAAATGACAAGATGGTGTAACTGAAAACTTCTGGATTGGTCTCCTGTGAGGAAATAATATTTGAGCTAAATGCTGACAGCAGAAACTGAATTGAGAAGAGAGCTGCTTTGTGTGTGAGTGAGTGTGTGTGTGTGTGTGTGTGTGTGTGGTGTGCAGAGCTGTTGCACATAGATAATCCAAGAAGAGAAGGTTCTGAACCTGAAACTTCTATAACAGTCCTGGAATAAGAGAAACTATCTTCTGAGTCATTTGTCCCTCTGGAAGGAATCTAAAGACTTACTTTATATTCAGCGTTTAAGGAAATACAAGGAAGAGACCACTTAGATAAAACAAGGTTGAAAGCACAAAACAGCAGGAAGTCGAAGAGAGAGGAAATATTGTCCTGGCCTCTTCACATTGCCACATGGAGTCACATTTGCTTTTTGGTCCAAGCTAGGTATTTTTTACACATACCAAATTACAAGCTTCTCATAACTAAGGGAACAGATAGGCCATTGTTTCCTCCCTTCACTGCCTTGGTATCTTCTCCATCAAAGTCAGCTAGCAGAATCTCATTAACCCTGGGTTTTTAGGTTCTGATCTTCCTTATTGTAAGCAACTCAGGCACTGAGCAGTTTTAGCTTCTTGGTTGTGTAGATGGTGTAAAAAAGTGTAGGTAAGATAGACAGGTGAGCTCCTGGAAAAGGGGCGGGGGAGAGGGGAGAGGGTGCCTGGTCCTGTCTCTCTTGCCAGAGTCAATAGTAACATCTGCACAAGTCACGTTTCAGTTCAACTATGAAGATGTTCCCTTAGGATTTTGTATAATTTGGTGATGAAAAGAAGCTTGAGCAAAGATCTTGAATGTTGATTGTCTCTTCTGAAGGACATATCAGTCAGGATCTCGGTTGGCCTTTTTTTTTTTTTTTTTTTTTTTTTTTGTTGAAAATTTACAGCCACTCTCTGTTTTCTAAAAAGGGGATGCTGTTAGAAAGCAAGCTCCCAGAGACTTAGCCTCCTGTGGAGATTCGCCAAGATCTCTCAAAGCCTTTTTTCTGACCACTTAAATAAGTAGATCTTTCTAATGGATTTCATTATTTCCCCTTGGCTTGCTGACAACGGCCTTGCACACACTCTATCACAGAGCCATATCGCCAACACCACCGGACATGAAAATATTTAGCGGTCTCATTGTCACTAGTTAATACATAGTGGAATTAGCTTTAGGAGAAGAGTCAGCCAGTCAGTCTATCGCCTTTCCTTCCCGATTTTATGATGCATGTAAATTATTACATCCTCAGCAGAGTCACACATTACTCCAAGGTTTAGAGTATTGGGGGAAAATATTGGTTGAATCTGCCTTAGCACAGCAAATGCAGTTTCTGCTCTAAAACTGTCTCAATAGGGAGTTAAATATGTTCTTGTTTAAAGCAATAAGTATTCCATGCATATTTAATCAGTATATGTTATATAGTGAGAAATTTAAATTAGCTCAGATGTGTAGGTTTAGGTAGTCACAAAATAGATTGGGTCTTCCAAATATTTTACAGTACATATCTATATAACAATATTCTCCTTTGTAAATCAATATGAAATTTATAAAATGCTTCCTAGAAAAGAAATTATAAAATATATAGAATTATAATTCTATATAAAAGAATTATGCACATATGTACTGTTAGTAAAAAATAAACTCTTTCTGTCATATTCTTCATCTGAAAAATAGAGAGGATAAATGCACAAAGACAAATATTTCAGCATGCTAAGTTGAGGTGTTTAACACATGCCCTGCCTCCTTTAAATGTCAGGGGCAGGATTGGCTTTGATGATGCTTTAAGTTTCTATCTTTAACTCGAGAACAAGAAGGGTTTAAATAAGAGGACAAGACCAGATTTAGAAATTTAAAATAACTATACTGTGATACCATTAACATAAATCCAATTTATACATTCTTAAGATGTATACGTAATAAAGTTTGACATATTAGTGAAATTTTTGTTTCGACCAAGAAAAGAAAGAAAAATAAAAAGGATTTTTGCAAAAAACACATACCCACCAAATAGCTTATCTAAAATATACAAAGAATGGCTATAGCACCACAGAAAGGGGAAAAAACAACTTTAATGTAGGAAAATACTTAAATAGTCACCGTATGAAATATATACAAAATACAGAAAAGCACATAAAAATGTTCAGTGTCCTTAGTAGTGAGGGGAATGCAAATTTGTATTTGAAAGGTTCCTTGGTTCTAGGAGGTATTTTGAGAACAGTGTGGTAGCTGTTGCTAAAGGATCAGGCAAAGCCAGAAGTTGCTAACATTTAGTTGGATTGTGGGCGCACTCAGAATGACTGCTAAATACCAGGGAAGCACAATGAACGAAGTGTTCACATCAAGCGTCATTTGTGAGAGCGAAACATTAGAAACAATTGGTGGGTTTTTGGTAAGTTCCACAAGTTGGTGGAACTATTGACATATGTAGTGCAGACTTGAAGGAAGACAGGTATGGAGACAGTTGAGGTGTTTATGATAAACAGGTGTACTGCCACCCAGCTAGAATAGCAATAGGCTAAAGTGTTCTGAGCCCTTGTCTTCCATATGTGTTGCAGAATGTACTGCATGTACTGTGTTGTGTGTGAGATGAGGGTCAAGCTGGGCTGGCAGGAAAGCGGAGATTGCCTTGTCAGACTCCTGGCACTCTTTCTCACTCTGAGCCTGGGAAAATGCCTTTTTATTGGATACATACATCTATAAAGCAGGGAGAATCTCAATGCAAAGAGGGAATTCACAAACCCCTCTAACTCCTCTCTTAGAACCTTCCAGCTATTCTGGCATACTTATACACTGAGCTGGCACAAATGACAGGCAAGCTCTCTATAGGGATGTTTGTAGGGACACTCCCACCACCCCTCCAGTCCAGGTCTCCCTGCTTATGCAAGTCTCAGGTTTAGGTAGATGTGACCTTAGGAAACCAAAATGTCCCTTAAGATCTTAACTGGTTGTTTGTTGAGCTTTTCCACATCGATTCTGTAGCCCCTTTGAGGAAGTGAAGGAAAAGACTCTCCTCGTTGTTTCTCTAACTCATTAGTGAATCTTAACCACGCTTTTTAAGGTTCCTTTCCCATTCTGGTCTGATTCCTACATTCTTAGAAAGAACAAAGGGGAAACCCACTGTTTGTGTTGAGAGTTGGCTCCCTAGCTAGACTGTCTGTTTCATTGATACTGAGTAGGTTTTAAACAGAGTTCATCTAGGAAATCCATCTTCACCCACGCTCTGTATCTTTCCCCAGTTTGGCATATTCTAGTCGGCATTTTGCTCTCCTTTTAAATATAAGGGAAAACTAAAACACACCCTTTAGACTCCTTTGTCTGAAAAATCTGACATTTCAGTGGGTTTTTCTTTAAGGGGGCCTTCATTTGTAACCAGCAGCATGCTCTCCTTAAGGAATTAATCTGAATGTCCTATTATTCTCTTTTCTTTCCTCCCAGTTTGAGACTGAAGTTGCTAAATCCGTCCCCCAGCCCCCTCCTCCCCCTCCCCCGACCCCCACCCCGAACCTGAAAAACCCTCTTCTTCCAGTTTCAGTTCCCAGGCCCTGCTGACTTCCTATGGTGCGCTCTCTGGCTTCAGAATTGTGGTGTGTGTACTGGGAGGATCTTGACCTACTCTGCTAACCCAGTGGCCTGAGCAAATCACAAGGATCATTGGAGCCATCTGCCCAGCCCCTCCCCCCGCGGCAGCCTACTGGAAAGAGACAAGTTAGCCATTCAGAGGATTGGCTTTTTGCCCGCTTCTTTTCCAAATAAGAAGGCAGGAGCTGCAGCTGAAGTGCAAAGGATTTTTTGTGAATTGCAGTGGTGGGTAGACCAGAGTTCTCCAGCTTCTACCTATTTTCAGCTGACTAGGAGGGCAAGGATGGTAGATGCTTTCTGTGCAACCTGGAAGCTGACAGACAGTCAGAATTTTGATGAGTACATGAAGGCTCTGGGTAGGTAAAAATAAGACATACTGTTCTTTTTTTAACTCTGTATTTTGATTCTTAAAAAACCCTACTTACCTACTTCTGAGAGACAGGACAGACACATTGCTTTAATTATACTAGACTGTGCACATCCCACTTAAATAAATTCTTACTGTGCCATTTTCCTGCCTTCTTGCCCAGGACCAAATAATGGGACCATTTGATAGTCTATGGAAAATGTGAAGCTTCTGTAACTTTGGAGAGGGGATTGAAGGGGTCGTTTAACATCTCCTTATTTGTGCTCAGCTCGTCCTGGCTAATGGATTAACCATTAATCAGGTTTGAATGGAATCTACACTTTAGAATCCCATTCTGGATTCTCAGACTGGCAAGCAGATTTCTGCTTTATGAACTATTTTGGAAGTTGCTGTTAACTGTACCAGCTCCTTTTGCTGTTTCAGGAGTGGGTTTTGCCACTAGGCAAGTGGGAAATGTGACCAAACCAACGGTGATTATCAGTCAGGAAGGTGGCAAAGTGGTGATCCGGACACAGTGCACATTCAAGAACACAGAGATCAGTTTCCAGCTGGGAGAAGAATTTGAGGAAACCAGTATAGATGACAGAAACTGTAAGGTAAGAGGAAGCGTTATCTGGTGGGGATGGGACAGAGGAATGAAGATTCTCAATCTCTCTGCAGACATGGAGAAGGAGAAGAAGCTTTCAGAACTCCCCTTCAGAGTGAAGGAGCCAGAGTTAACACTTTAGGGTCAATTAGTTGTATCCTGGACAGGGAGTAATTTCCATAGCCAAACTTGCAGGCTAGTCTTCTTTTGCGGGACATTTTTCACATTTTATAGTAACTTTTACCCAGAGAGTATTGAACAGTGTTTATTTGAAAGAAAGGCCACAACTGTTTCCTTCTCTCTGATCACCTCAGCTTGACCAGCTAGTGCTTGCCCTTTCTGCTGTGCTATAGCCATTATTTGTATATTTTAGACAAGCTATTTGATGGACATGTGTTTTTGTGCTGAATTAGAAATGGACACATTTTGGAAAGCATAGACTCTTGGAAGTAACAGACGATGAGGTGTTCCTAGGATAATTACGGGCGATGTACTCAGTGGGTGACGGACTCGGTTATGGTCCTCTCTGATAGTGCTGTCATTTGACTTCTGTGGGAAGTGGACTTCTGCCTGTTAACCCCCTTTTCTTTGCTGTTGCTCTCAGTCCGTGGTTCGGTTGGATGGAGACAAGCTCATTCACGTGCAGAAGTGGGATGGCAAAGAAACCAATTTTGTCAGAGAAATTAAGGATGGCAAGATGGTCGTGGTAAGTCCTAAGGAGTCTGTGTTTTTTGTCCCTGCTTTCTGGATAGCCGCCTTTCCTTCTCACTCCCCACTGGAATCCTCTTCTTTACCTCCTCATTTTTCCTTTCCCCACTCCCTTGTTTCCAGCTTAGCTACAAGTGCCTTTCAATACTTCTTAACAATATGTAAAACAGGAGGGATGAAAAACTCAGAACTAGTTGTTGTCTCAGGATGGCACCTGTAGAATTTTAAAATTATACATCAATTTACCTCAAAAGTGTTTGCCAAGAGCTGTGGTCATGGGATTGCTGCGAGCCTCCAGCTGGACTTAAACGTGAGCTATTAATTAGGGAAATACATGAAGGTAACTGATAGGAAAACATAAAGTAACTGAATATCAGAGAAGTTACTTATTAGAGACTGTAATTAGGGCATTTTAAACATTTTATATTTAGTTTGTAAGAGCACAGTGCAAATAATTTTAACAAAAGGTGAAACTTTAATTTTTACTAGAACTGTTTGAGGTTATTCCCTTGTTTTTATTTTTAATGAATCAGCTGAGTTTTCAACATATGTCCAGTGACAGCTAGGTGTGTAAATACCATAAAATACAAAAATAAATTTATAAATAATTTTCCTTGTGATAGAAGAAGTCAGCCCTTGACCTAGACCTGTAGAGACCATTTTAAAAAGAGAAATATTATTTAGATGACAGTGATATGGAAAAATTTGCTGATTGCTCTTGAGGATGTCTGGGGCTCCTTTACAAACTCCTGCTAAGATTAGAAAGTGCCTTTCTTGCTGCTAGAACAGAACCGATTGCCACTTCTTTTATATTACAGTCAGAGCTATTCTGAACTAAAATATACTTTTCACATGTAGAATATTGGAGAGCAGACAGCAGAAATTTTTCTTGAATTATCAACAAAGAAAGTAGTTCCTTTCTCACAATTATCCTGAAGTTATTTTCTTATGATGTAGCCTTGATTCCTTTCTTGTCTATACAACCTAAAGCAAGCTCATCTTTAAAAATCCTGACTATGATCAGGCAAGACTGAGTTCTGAATTGCAGATTACAGCAAAGGCATACTGAATTCTGAGCATTACACCAATGCCTGAGTGTCTTGGGTACACACCTTAATACTTTAAGGTGATTTTGTAGTAAGTTTTCACCTGCAGAGTAAGAGAGTCAAAATCCAATGCCACTGCCAACTAATTACCTAGTTTATGTTCACATGGGCTAAACATGACAGTCAAAGCCGAGAGAACACTCTACTGGCTTGTCCTTGCTTATCTTAGAATAAGTCATTCCTGCTACCATGAGCTCAAAGGTTTGTATTTTCTAAAGAAAATACAAATGGATAGAAAACTGCTATGAAAACCTATGAAAAATCTAATTTCCTTTCTTTTTTTTTTTTTTAAATGCCCCACAGACTTCCTCATAGGCCAACCTGATGACGCCAATTCCTTTTGTTGTTGTTGTTTGTTTGTTTTTAAGAATTATTTATTTTATGTACATGAGTACACTGCCTTTCTTCAGACACACCAGAAGAGGGCATCAGATCCCATTACAGATGGATGTGGTTGCTGGGAATTGAACTCAGGACCTCTGCAAGAGCAGTCGGTGCTCTTAACCACTGAGCCATCTCTCCAGCCCTCTAATTTCCTTTCAAAGCAGACAGTTGAGGTCACAGTGACATCGTGTGCCTTCCTTGGAGTCAATTTGTTCTAGTTCCTTTAATAGTTTCACAGAAAATGAATCTTTAAAATTTTAAGTTTCCAACTCAATTTCTACTTCATTTTCATAAATTCGAATAATATGAGCATGCTTTTCACTCATTAAATACCAACATTCTTTTGTTTGGTTAGGAAACAAAGAGTACATGCAACTTTAATGCTTGTAAATGTCTCGTTCTTTGGCTTAATATTCAAGTCATGTATGTGACAATGTTTAACACTTGAGCTGTGAATGTTCCTGGGTAAAAAGATTCAATTATCTTTGGACTATTTCAGACTCTTACCTTTGGGGATATTGTTGCTGTTCGCTGTTATGAAAAGGCATAGAAGAGATGATGGGTCTTTTGACAACTTGGTTTCCTGGAGTCCCAGAGTTAACCGGCTATGGAAGCACTGGTCACTAAGTTTGTCTTTGGTGCAGAGGCAGAAAATTATAATTTAAGATGTGTTACTTCAAGCAACTCATGTGATTTTGATATGCAAATTTACTTTTTTCCATTTTTTTAAAATAATTTTACAATACTTTTTATAGAGATGGAAATATACCTTATGATTTCCTTTGGAATGCAAACTAAATTGGAATAAAAAATACACACACTTATAAAAGCTGGTTGTCATTCTTAATGCCATCAATCTATCTTGAAACTGTAGCATTTGAGAGTTTTCTATACAGTAGCTTTTCTTATACCATAAAATAAGGCTGAAAAAAAGCATTGTATCTTGTATAAAATACTCTTTCATAGATAACTGGGTGACCCAGAAAAATATGGAGATGCCACATTTTTAAGACTATGGTGAAGAACCTGGAATTAATAAGTTCATCTGATCAGGACCTAGGGAAGTTGATTATAGTGAGTAATACTACAAAAACGATCTTTTGCTATTAAAAACATTATAAAGGAAAAAAAGGCTTCAACATGTGACAAAAGGCAAATATAATTCAGTGCCATGGAATCACAGTGCCATTTATCAAAGTTTTATAGCAATGACAATTTTAAAAAAAAGAAGTTGATTTCATCCTCCACTCTTAACACGAATCTCCAAACTCCTAGCTACACTGAACTTTATTAAGTCAAGAATGGTAAAATGAAGCATATACAGAGAATCCATGAAAGTGTTCTAATTCCACTTTTTTTTTTCTGGGGGTGGGTAAAACAGGTAATTAGAACAGAGCCAACAAAACCAAAACAAATATGTTTTTATAGGTGGTTTGCATTTGCTATGTGCACACACACACACACACACACACACACACAAACGTGACTCAAATTTATTACTTGCAAAATGCTCTTGAGTCATTTTCTCAGCCTATAATCTAAAGCGAGGCAGGGAACAGGAAATGCTATTATTTATCTACTGATGGAGTAAGCCAAGGATCAAAGATGTATGACTAAGTTCTTGTGACTAGGAAATAATACTGAGAATGGCAAACTTCAATGTATCTCTTAATGCTGTCTTGGAAATCAGCATTTCAGCTCAGTTTTCTTCTAAAAGAAAACTGCAACCTTGTGATTTTATTAAGTTTTTATAACTGAATTCATGGTCAAAATATAAAATGTAAGGAAATGTCCTTTAATTTATATATTTATATGAATTATATATATATGTGTATATACATACACACATATATATATATATTAATATATGTGTATACACACACACACACACACATATATATATTATGGTTTACTACAACCATGCCTACAACCTGCTTGCTATAGGACAGGTTCAATATTCCTTACCCAAAATACTCTGGACAAAACATGTATTGGACTTTAGGATATACGTGTGCATAACAAGATATCTTAGAAATATAATCTAAACCCAACATTGATTTATGTTTTACAAGCACCTTTCTCACATACTTGAAGGTAATTTTGTAAAATAGTTCAATGTGCTTGTAGTAGAATCTACAGTGTTAAGGTCAGAAATGGAATTTCCCCTTGGTGGTGTCATGACAGTTTAGGATTTTGGAGCATTTTAAATTTCTGATTTGTATACTAGAGATAGATACTCAATGTGCAATTTAAAATGTTTTATAATGGTGTGTGTGCGTGCAGGCATGTGGCTGCCTATGAATGTCTGCAGAGGTCAGAAGAAGGTGTGTCAGATTATCTGCAGCTGGAGTTATAGATGGCTATGAGGAACCAGACTTGGTTGTGTGAGGAACCAAACTCTGGTCCTCTGGAGGAGAATAAGTGCTTTCCAGCATTGAGCTATCTCTCTAGCCACTCAGCATGCACTTCAATATATAACAGATACAAAATTAGACATTTGGATGTACAATTATTCGTGTCAAAGTAAGATTATGTAGCCAAGGTTTCTGTTCCTAGGGGCCCACTCTCTTTAAAAATACAAAGCAGAACTTTGATAATGTGTTCATTCCATGTCTCTAACATCACCATCTGTCCTGCTGGCAAGAGTTCCTGCCTCTTGCTTTGAAAGCATTGACTCTGGTCTGCTGTGTTAAGGGTGCATTGTGAGTAGGTAAAAACACAGCCTGTTGGTATGAATTTCCAAAACATTAAAGAATGGAAAAGTGTGTAGGTGGGAGTAGAAAATAACATCACAGTGGTATAAGAGATCAAGGGCTGCACTGTCAGGTCTCATGTGTATTTATAGAAACTTGAGATATTTCTACTTAAAATTTTAAAGGTAGTTGGATCTCATTTTTCTTCAAACTTGTCTTAGTTAGAGTTTTATGGCTGTGAACAGACATGATGACTAAGGAAACTCTTATAAAGACAACATTTAATTGGGGCTGGCTTACAGATTCAGAGGTTCAGTCCATTATCAAGGTGGGAAAGTGGCATCCAGGCAGGCATGGTGCAGGAAGAGCTGAAAGTTGTACATCTTCATCTGAAGGCTGCTAGCAGAATACTGACTTCCAGGCAGCTAGGAGGAGGGTCTTAAAGCCCACACCCACAGTGACACACCTACCCCAACAAGGCCATACCTCCTATTAGTGCCACTCCCTGAGCCATCACCAAACCAAATTCTATTTCACTTAATAGTCTGTAGATATAATAACTTTCAGCTCACTCCCCTGTCACATTGTTAAAGAAAACGGGATATTTCCCAAGACCAAGGGCAAATTGACCAAGAGCTTGAGGAAACAACACTTTTTGCCGGGCGGTGGTGGCGCACGCCTTTAATCACAGCACTTGGGCGGCAGAGGCAGGTAGATTTCTGAGTTCGAGGCCAGCCTGGTCTACAGAGTGAGTTCCAGGACAGCCAGGACTACACAGAGAAACCCTGTCTAAAAACAAAACAAAACAAAAACAAAACAAAAAAACCAAAACCAAAAAAACACTTTTGACATTCAAAGTTCTCAAATTTATAAACTAAGTAAAAAGTTGTTTTATAAAGTCTACCCGTAGACTACTGTATTGGTTAGCTTTAACTGTCAACTTGGCATAGCTTAGGTTTACCTGAGAAGTGGATTCTAATTCAGAGATTGCCCAAATCAGATTAGCCAGTGGACATGTATGAGGGGTTTTTGTTGGTAATTGATAGAGGAAGGTGTAGCCCGCTATGGGTGACCTCTTTCCCTGGGCCTGTGGACCCGAGCTATATAAGAAAGCTAGCTATGCATGAGTGTGTGCTAAAGTGAGTGTCACTCTTTCTGTTTCTGCTTCAAGCTCCATCTTGAGTTCCTGACCTGACTTCTCTTAATGATGGACTGTAATCCAGAAGAAAAACCTTTACCTTCTGTAGTGGTTTTAACAACAATAGCCCCCATAAGTTCATAACGAGTATGGGGTAGCACTATTTGAAAGAATTAGGAGGTGTGGTTGTGTTGGATGAAGTGTGTCATTCGGGGTGGGCTTTGAGGCTTCAGAAGCCAGAGCCAGGCCCAGCTGCTCTCTCCGTTCACGTTGCCTGTAGATCCAGATGTAGAATCCTCTGCTACTTCTTTGGCAGCATGTCTGCATGCATGCTTGATAGGAATGGACTCAATTTCTGAAACTATATGCAAGCCCCGATGAAATGTTTTCTTTTGTAAGTGTTGCTGTGGCCTCGATGTCTAGTCACAACAATAAAACACAGACTAAGACACCTTCCCTGTACACGTTTGGTTTCGTGCTTCATTATAACAGAGATGAAACTACAATAACCACTGACAGTCATCAGAATTTATTTATTTACTTATTTATTTATTGGCTTTTATCTCACATTTTCCCTGGTGCAGATAAACACAAATGCATGCTGCTGTAGGTTTAAGCTTAGGCCCCAGGCTTACCCTGCAGGTACATCACTTAAGCCTTGAGCTTCTTAGTGAGTAGAAAGGAGGCTGTAACTTCCATCGCTCACTTAAAACACTGTCAGTTTAGGTTCTCAAGCATTTTAAAGGTTTCACAATGTGTGTGCTGCATGTTTTGTCTCAACCGAAGTTATTGCATAACCAATTTACTTCCTATCATATGATGTCTTAGAAGCTGAAAAATAATGTTTGACACGGCATGACACTGCAGAGGTTCCTCCATCTTGTATTCTTGCTGAAGCAGTTTCAGGTTTAACTAGCGTTTGATCTCTTTAATGGAGAATCCAGTGGGAATTTACCCAACTTTATTGTAGGACCCAAAGCCAAGATGCCCCAGCTAACTTATTAAGGCTTCTGTAAAAGTGCTTGCTTGTGCAAACCTACCTCTGCCAATGCAAAGTGACATACCAGGATATGAGTTTTCTCTTTAAAAGACTAGCTCTAAATAAGCTTAAGTCCCAAACACTTGAATATAGTTCCGAAAGGTTTTCAATCGGCTCTCCACTGTGTCTGAATGATCATCGATGGTTGGCTCACTATAATAATGAGCAAAATTGGTATTCACTTTAAAAAAAATGTTCAAACTCGTGCCATCTTGCTGATATATTGCTCTCTGTTTCAAATTCACCACCATTTTCCAGCTTCACTTTAGACTGTCCTGTACTCTTTAGATCATAGACTGAGAAATTGCAGAAGTGACCATGTCTGTTGCTGGGAAGCAAGTGGTTCTTGAGATGCTTTGAATCACCCCAGTGATGTAGCAAACCTTGGAGGAGTCTTCCAGGATCTGAAAGTAAACTTAGCGTTCATTAAAAGAAAAAAACAAACTTTTCATATGATATAATCATTAAATTATGCCGATATAAAACAAGATTTTTTCCCCCTCTGATGGAAAATAAATTTATTTGTAAAATATAGTGGTAAAATTACCTGAAGAAAATACAAAAACAATGTATCCTAAACCAAATATGTGTGCTCCTAGGCTGAAAACACAGATTCCGGCTTCTCTAAATGATGGTTTCAGCATGAAATAGGTTATAGACACTTACAGTTACAGAACAATGAAAGTAATAAATTTACCAGTTATGTTCCTGTCAGAAAGAATGTAAATCTAAGTAGGTAAAATTATAAGGTTTCCATTCTTAACTTTCGGGTTGGAGGAATGGAAAGATCAATTAAGCTTAGTGATAGAGACTCTATTGATCATGAAAATGGTATGCTAAATTACACAAATTAAGGCAATTGAGTATTAAAGAGGCCATGATATCCCAAGACAATATGGATCTCCACCTAAAACACCCATCTTCCCATAATAAGTACCTTGAACTCAGCTAAATTTTAGTATTTTTGCAGGATATTTTAACACAGCACAGCTTCTTCAAGACGGTACAATTCACATCTTCTATGAGGCCCACATCTCTCAAAGGTTGGCTCTTCTCTAAAGAAATCCTATGTTTTCTAAATTAAAATTATTGGCTTTATTTTAAAGAGAGCTCATTCTCATAAATGCCAAGAGAAAGAACAAAGAATACATATCAAACACAGTTTGTGGATTCTGGCTTCTTTGCTAGCATTTACAAAACTTCCTTTGGAGTATAAATCAACAGTCTCTGTGTTTGCCAGGTATGTTGTGTGAGGACATGCTTAAACTCAGAGGTGGAAAGGCAAAAGTTCAGCCTGGTGAATCTGGGACATAGTTTGCCAACTCCACCTACCCATCACCTTAAGAGTACCATGAAGCCACACACTGCCCACCCAGCTGAACTGTACCTTTATCTGCAGTGGCCCGAGGCTTGGGAGTTTACAGTTCTGTCGTAAATCCCGGGAAGTGCAGATACTGAGGAAATCCAAACCCATTTTGGTACTCAAAGGTCTTAACTACACTTCAGGGTTCCTCTGCTCTTTCAAGTACCTCTGCTAAACCGCCCTGTCAGGTTGGAGATCCTGGGGTTCAGGGAAGATAAGAGGTGTGGGATTGGAGCAAGAACATTCTTTCCTACAGACCTAAGAAATAAGGAAACATATTAAAATAAAAGAGTCCAGAAGGTCAGAAGAAGTCATGCTCAAGGGAACCTGATATTACACGTGATCTGCTGGGCGTCAACACCAGGAAAGGCTCTGACCTCCTCCCCACCCCCAGGGCCTGCGGGTCCCAGCGGCGCCCAAGCTCGAGACTAGCCTCCCGGGGCAGTGGCCCCCGCTCGCCATGGCGTTGCTGGGCAACTTCCTGTGCTGCCTGCTGGTTGCCTGGCTCTGCCGCTCGGGGCTCGGGGTGCCCCTGGCACCCGCAGATCGCGCCCCAGCTGTGGGTGAGTGGACCGATCGCGACTGCACGGGACGGTGGAGGGGGTCGGTGAAGTCGCGTCGGTGCGTGGGCGGCTGGGCACAGGACGCTGCCACGCTGGTCACTGTGGCCCAAGGCCAGACTGCAAGGTCTGAGCCAAGGTGGGGGTGCCCCGTGGGCGCCAGTACGGAGGGCAGCCTGCTGGGTGTTTGTTTACATCCCGGGTCTGGGTTGTTTAGTTCCCAGGGGAGGAAAGTCTGAAGCTGTTTTCTGGTGGAAAAGGCAGCTCAGAATTGGCTGTGGGCACTCTCTGAGTCACCTAGTCTGCCCAGAGCAGAGGAGGACCTACGGGATCCCCACACCTGGATGTAGTTTCAGTCCTATTCTGAACGTCCTGTTCTGTTCTGCTCAGTGACGTCGGAGCCTTTTTCTGCCTCTTCAGATCCCCGAGGCGTCTTGTCTCTTTCATGCTTAACATAAAACCTGTGAGCCCTTCCATATCCCTTGGTGCACTTGGGTCCCTGCGTTCTGAACAGTTCTGTTTAACTCTTAGCCGGGTGTCTCTTACTTTGTGTCTGTAATCATGGCCTGCCCGCCATCCCCCTCAGTCCCCTTTCCCCCAGCAGCGTCCAAACTTGGTGAAAAAAAAAAAAAAAAATCGGTAAATTAAGCCCCACTCCAAAATGACTGGATCCAGACCGGTGGGAATGGGTACCTGGGGACAGTTTAACACTCTTAGTCTCTCTCAAGTTAGAAAATCCCTCTCCAGACTGAATGTTTAGTAAGACTGTAGGATGCCTTCTGGGTTTTAAAATTTAAAGTGATGCTCCCCTCCCCCATCTCCCTCACTCCCTTTAAAAATAATTGTTCTAGTTGGGGGGGGGGGGGTTCTGTTTTGATTTGGGGAGATGGCTGTCCTTGAGACTTTCAGCTCAGAACTCAAAATCTCCTGCCGTGTCTCCCCTCTCCAAGCCTGCCTCTGGTCTGCACAGGACTTCCCCTGAACCGGGTCCAGGGAATCCCTTCTCTTTGCATGTGAGTGAAGGGCGCCTGACTTAGCTGTCAAGCTTCTGCAAGCCAGCTGTATGCCTGGTTTATCAACTCTGGCAAATAACACCCTTAACAGAAATTGCCCCCTGAATGAGTATGTATGCGGCAGCCTTGTGTTTTTATATTGCTGGAATTATGCTATTTAAATTTGTGACGACTGCTCAGGATTTCGACTTGGAAATGTTTCAAGGCTGTACCACACGAAAATTCGCCTTTGGTTTTAATGAATTCATTGCTGAAAGAATTCATGAAACTTCGCCCAGTATCATGTGAATCTCCTTCCGATATCTTCATGTTTTGGAGGGGGGCGGGGGAGGAAATGGGGGAGGGGGGAGAGAGACTAACTAGATGTGTTGACTCTGGTTTCACGTTGCATGTGTTATTTTACATGCTTTCCACTTGATGAGAAGGCCTCTCCTGCTCTGGCCCTTTTGCAGGTCCCTCCACAACTTCCACCCAGCCTGGCCTCTGCTTGTTTCCTGTTTAAATTCCCAGTTCTAGTTTTCCCCCATACCAAGATCATGTGACTAGAGAACAACTACCCTGGTGGTGTTTACCTGGGTGTGTTTGGCTTCAATTTTACAAGATTCAGTCGGCTGTCACCTGCTGGTGTATCTAGCACATAGCAACTGACATTATAAACAGACAAACCAACTCCTTCTTAAACAACTAAGTACACTTATAATTGTGGTTCAGTGGGTTTGCTGTGACAAATTGTTAAACATTATTTGACTGAAATTTTTCCTGAAAAACTTTGAGTAAATAAATTTGAGCACTTATGTAGACATGTGGAACACGCATATTTTGAGAAATCTTTGAAAAGTTTATCTGGAAAATAAGAAAGCAATTTTGGTTGGGCTTTGAACCAGAACATTTGGATTTGAGTGTGCTATTATTGACTGTGTCATAGGCCCGATTGGTGGCCACACACACACACACACACACACACACACAACTTTTATGTACAATTTCATTGGAGTTAGGATGTAAAACCTCCAGAGGTTCTGGCTCACTTAAAGCCATCCTTCAATGAATCTAATTACCCCTCGTTTGTTTATCCAGCAATGTGATGTGGTAGAAACAGCACCTTGGCATCTGGAGAAACAGGTTCTAGCTCAGCTTTCATTGCCTGCTTGAATTTTCTGGACGGAATCCTGAAGTTTGCCTTTTGCCTAAATGCCACTAATTATAAAATTAAAGAATCGTTGTTAAGGGCCCTCCTTCTCAGACATAGTCCTGTTCTTGGAGCTCTGTGAACCAGGTAGTGAATTATGTCAGAGGGACATGCTCCTAAATCTGTTTCAAGTTTTGGATTATGAAAATTTAATCCATTAATGATCTTATTTAATCCTTAATGTACCTTACGTGTGGATGTTATTATCTACTTTCGTGCAAGGCAGCTTATTTGACTAAGTATGTGGCAGGCATTGTACAATGATTAAAGGCAACATGGGTTCTGAAGTGTGATCCCTGAATCAGTGTCAGCTCTTTCCTTTATGACACATGAATTGGGGTTAATCTCTGTGTGCTCCAGTTTCCTGTCTGTTTTGCTGAACGATAATGATGAAAAACTTTAAAATAGTACTAAACATGTCATAAGTACTGGATGAAACTGAGACAGTTACATGCAAATAGGAAAGTTCAATGTCAGGTTGCAAGTTTTATAAACTAATGATAGTAAAACTAACACATAGCTTCTTGGGTGTCACGCACTTTCTGAGGGCTTAAAGGAGCTTTCAATGACATCTTAAAGGCTACCATTTCTATTCTCATCTGACAAATGAAAGAGGCCAAGATCATACAGACAAATCAATTACTGGGTGCTAATCACTTACATTGGAAGTCAGGCTGTCTGATTCTGACACCAATCTATCTTCTGTATAGTTATTGTATATTTACAATCTGCAAATAATATAAGCACTAGTTGACACAAAACCAAGATGCAGTCTATATACCCCATCAAAGGGCAACCTTCATGATAATTCCGATCTAACTGCTTTCTCTGCTTTGGGTGCTAGATAGAGTGGATTGAACTCAAGGTAAGTATAGGGCATTTTCTACCGTGTAAAATGAAAGAAATTACTCTTTGCTGATGCTTTCAAATAGTGACTAAGTTCGGAGTACTTGACCACATATACAATTTTACATCAATTTTCATCCAGATTTTATGTCTTCTACATTTTACATATCAACCCTTGTTGTAAAATTATTCTGGTGCTGGCAAAAAATGACCACCAGAAATGATAACTTGTAGTTGCTACTTAGCAAGTTCACTGTAGTTTTAATTTCACTTCTGAGGCTGTAATCAAATGGTTGCCCCATTATTGCTGGTGAAAGACCAATTCTTTTGGGTTCAGACTCCATCTTAGGAAACCTGACTTAAGGTTAAACTCAACCAACAGGCTGGTACCTAACACCAGTTTCCAGGCTATCCCCCAACAAGACCTGTGTCTAACACCAGTTTCCAGATTACACCCCAACAAAACCTTTGTCTAGAACCAGTTTCCAGGTTATCTCCCATCAAATCTATACCTTGAGGTTACGAGCTTGCCCCTGAGACTGACTTCCTAACAACCATCAATCAGGAAAAAGCAAAAATTAAGTTTATGGTTTGGCTCCCAGCACCAGCCAATTATGTTAAAGGCCATAATAGCCCCCCTTCCCCCACCCCCAGTCAGATGTGTACCAGGCTAGATATCCTCCTTTCTTGCCTCCATAAATACTTGCCTAAAACTAGGCTCAGGGTTCTACCTTCTTACTGTGTCAGGGTTGATGGGGAGCCTAAGATCGAGCTTGAATAAAGAGACCCTAATGTGATTGCATCCAAATCGGCTCCTTGGTGGTCTTTTAGGGTTCATGAACATTTTCTGGCACAACAGCTGGGAAGTCTGAGTAAGAACTTAAAACAGCTAGTCAGCATCCACAGTCTAGAGCAGAGAGAGAATAAAGAATGCATGCTTGCTTGTGTTGTGTCCTCTTTACATGTACACAATCCGGGTTCACCTGCCTGGGGACTAGGGTCCTGTGAGCTAGGGTTTTCCACATCTAGATTTGAAGAGTTTCTCACAGGCAGGCTCCAATTCAACCTGAAGTAAAGAAGCCCTCATTGAGATGCTTTTTCTCAGAGGATTCTAGGTTGTGTCAAATTAACAATCAAAACATCATTGTGACTGTTTTCAATGTATTTTTCCCATGGTGTTTTACTAAGTTTTATCATCTTTGCGTAGATTTAAAAAGTTTGCATTCTATTTGTTTCACTGTGTTTCTTCCGATATCCTTCGGATGTACATTAGAATCAGAGTGAGTTCAAAACTCTTATGCATGCTTTGGCAGCACATATGGAAGGCTATTCTGAAGAGTACTTAAAGAGAACAGTCTGGGAAAAATGCATAAAATATACTCATTAAATAAGTAAGGTAATTAAAATAAGATACAGGAAATGTTTTCTTGTTTGTGATTCCAAAATTTAGTTCTTTAGTCCTAAAGGTTTCTAAACTTTCAGAAAAGTAAGAAAAACAGACACACAAACAACAATAACAAAAATACATGACTATTAAAGCTGCAATCAAATCTCAGCATTAAATAAGTTAATTATATATGAGAAAGCTGCACATATATTGAGTTTATATGTAAACTATATATGGAAACTTCAACATATGGGCTTCCTTATATGAAGGTCATATAAGCTCCAAATACTCACCAACTTTTTTAATTGACCCGAGGTATTAGCTACCTTTTGTTGCTGTGATAAAATATCATGACCAAGATGCTTTTTAGAAGGAAAAGTTTGTTTATTTATTTTTATTTGGCCTTATAGTTCAAGAAGGAGAGGAAGGTGTGCAATAGGGGGCTGCGTTAGGAAGCTCAGTGATCACACTTTCAACCACAAATGCAAAGCAAAGACAGGGTGAGGCCGAGTACTTTCAAAACCCTCTACGCTCTGACACTGTTCCTTCACTAAGGCTTCACCTCCTGAAGGTTCCTTCATTTCTCCACCAACTGGGGCTAGATATTCAAATATCTGAGTCTATCAAGGACATTTTTTATTCAAACCATATTCAACATTAGTTTCTCTACTCTAAACTCAAAACAGTAAGTCCAACTTCGTATGTATGCATATATACAAAAATATAAGTATAATTAATATAATTAAATTATTATATAAATATATAATATATGATATAATATGAAAATATAATATATACATATAATTAATTAAAGTAATAAACTATGAATATAAGTTAAATAAAATCTAAATATATAAAATAAATATACATAAATATATGAACATGTATTTATTTATATGTATTCATATATATATTTCTTAATACCACACCTATCAGAAAACAAACACTCATCATGAAAGATACAACTTGTTCTAATAATTCTTTCAACTTAGTAATATTTCATGATATGATTTCCAAGTAGGATTGCTTTCAAATAAATTTGGCTTTTTCCAGAGCCCAAGAGGAAGATTCCCTTTGAAAAACTGCTTCTCATGATATTAATAATGAGTACATGTGTTTAATGGTCTTACCTCTGATTAATTGGCTTTTATGAATATCTCTGAGATCCTATGTCTGTCACAGGGCTACTATTAAAGATTTATGGTTTTTTTTTTTTTCATTTTAATGGTGAGAAAAAGCATATGCAAATTAACTGAGATAAACATTTCCTAATTCTGTAGTCTACTTAAGCAGTCTTGGAAAATAAATAATATTTTAAGTCACTGTTTTTCTACAAGAATAAAACAAATAATTTCCCAAATTTCAAATTCTGCAAGAAGACATGCTATTGAGAGACAATATGAAATTACCTCATTGGTGTCTCAGAAAGGAGCCCCAAACATCTTTCTGTGTAGCCCAATCTCTTCTATACAGTCTTGGTGTAGTCATGCTAACTCTGGGCTATCTGTTTTCACACATGTATGTTCTTCTGTTATTTGAAGTTACTTCATCTCACAGGAGAGAATTTGTATAATTTATCAGTATTTCTTTTCTAACCAACAGGGCAGTTTTGGCATGTGACTGACTTACATCTAGATCCTACTTACCACATTACAGATGACCATACCAAGGTGTGTGCTTCGTCTAAAGGTGCAAATGCCTCCAATCCTGGCCCTTTCGGAGATTTCCTGTGTGACTCTCCATATCAACTTATTTTGTCAGCCTTTGATTTTATTAAGAATTCAGGACAAGAAGCATCCTTCATGATATGGACAGGGTAAGTATATACATAAACTCTTACTTATATAGTATTGACTTACAGTAATATTCTTTATGAGTGTACCAAATTTCATTACGAATTATATGTTTACATGCTCGGTCTTCTTCACCAGTGAAAGCACCCTACACATGAGTATCTAGGTAGTACAAATTGGACTCAGAGAGTTAAAAAGAAAAAAGAGGGGACATGAAATTGGGAGGGGACAGGGAGAAGATGTGAATATAGAAGTTAAGTGATCTAATCAAAATACCATGCATATGTGAAGCTGTCCAAATTGATAAAATGGTATATAACACTACTATATCACATTAGTCAATATTATTAGTGATATAAAAATGTTAGAAATCCTGCAAGGCTTTATTTTTGTAGTATAGACTTTATAAATATGTTTGTGATAACTAAGAGATGATTCCATAAATAACACACTTGTATCAGTATCTGGTAATATTGCTTAACATGACAATAATTTTTGATTAAATCGGTAAAAGCAAAATATAATGATGGATATTAACCTGTGATGACCATTTTTTGAAGCTTCATTTTATAGATAACTAAGTTCATCCATCAGAATACTGTGTTAAAGACTTTATTTCTGGTTCCTGAAATAAAACCTATTGCTTATCCTTATAAGGTATTTACTTTGTGTGTAGAGTATTGATTTAATTCATTTCTAATCTGAAGCCTATTAGTCTTTATATCTCCATATTAATTCATATGTAATTATATTATATATTACATATATAATTTATATATAATATTAATTAATCTTTATATGAATCTTTAGGTCCCTAGATCATTATTTCTATGTTAGAGGCAAGGAAATGAATCACTGAGATTCTAAACAACTCGCCTATGTATATATAGTTACTTGTTGTTAAAACTTATTTTTGAATCTATGCTTTTGGTCCTGTAATCTACATTTTGCGGATCCTGTGGTGTTTCTTATAAATCTTCAGCTAGGCAGTGAAATAGGCTGGAAGTTCCTGTAGTACTTCCTACTCAGCCCCCTCCCCCTTTTATTGAATTATATTAGAGGAATAGTTTCTCATTCCACCTCACCTTGTAGTTCAAACTGATCTTGAAGTACTGGGCTCAAACCATCCCTTGCTTCAATCTACCGAACAACCAGGACTGTATCTACAGCATTGTGCCATCAGCTACTCCTTTACTCTTTAATTCTAATGTGTTTTTCTAAAGTAGATATCTGTAGCGATAGTTACAGCAAGTTATGCATACATCTAGGGATTTTGTTCTTCACCTTTCTGTCTCTTTTTCAGGGACAGCCCACCTCATGTTCCAGTACCTGAACTCTCCACAGGCATTGTTATAGAGGTTATCACTAACATGACAATGACTGTCCAGAACCTGTTTCCAAACCTCCAGGTGTTCCCTGCACTGGGCAATCATGACTACTGGCCACAGGTAAAACTGACCACAGCTTCCAGAAGTGCTTAGATTATTTCCCTGTTAGTAGTGTCAAAGTTATGACAGAGGTAGCATATAAGAGTGGTCTCAAGGAAACACTCCTGTGATAAGCGTAATGGAAGGTTTTAGGTGATTTCAGAAGATTTTAAAACAAAATCCATAAAATTTTAAGCCAATAAAGCATTTTAGAAGCAAATCACATAGCTTCTGAATTATTAATTCCCCTTATTTCTAAGCTTCTTCAATTTTCCCAGTCCTTTAAATATATTTTCTTATTTATTTTTCAGCTCTATAATACACTTAAAGGCAAGGTGAATATTGATTGACAAAGGTTGACATTTTCCAGAACCTGTTAGACACAGGAAAATCATCACCTTCTGATTTAAGATAGATTGTTATTAAGAACACAACTAGGAAGACTGTTAAAACAGCCAGAGGCAAGTCTATGTTCCAAGCCAGCTTATATGATTCAGATCTGAGTAAAGGCAAAAATTATTTCCAAAATATTCAATGCATATGTGACCTGGCTCCAGTCACTCACAGAAGCCATTTGTTAAGGTACCTGTGCATTCTCAGTCATGGTACAAGGTTCTGTTACAGCTGTATAAAAATCAATTTCTACAGAAATTTGTTCATGAGAATTTATAGCTCTATTCTCCCTTTCAGAGATCTTTCTTAATCTTGGGTAATTCATATATGTCTTGTGTGTAGGTCACTCTTTTATAGACAAGCGTGACAATATTTGCCATGCAAAGATCTTGAACATATTGATGATAATGTATGAAGAGTGTATTTCCTGGCACCCCATAAGCCCTTACAATATGGTTATTATCTCATCCCCTGGATAAATTCTTTCTGCATTTCTTTGATGCTTCATTTTATTTTATCTGTATCTTTCAAGTTAAATTGTAAATCAAGTCAAAGATATAGTCACTTCTAAAAATTGTCCTATCTTAGGTAAATTTGGTTTCATAAATACAAATTACATTTTTTCCCATTTCTAGCTTATGGGTTTTAATTTCCTGAAGGAGATTGGTTCCAGAATCTCCCACATGATCAATCCTGGTCTCTCACAAACTAAGCATGTTCTGTCCTGTTCAACTTGATTTCCAGTCCCTACTTTGTGTGTGTGTCTATGTGTTTTCCTATTACTTATTTTTCTTTCTGCCTCTGTCTCCAGAATGTCAGGATTAAAGACTTGCACTACCATGCTCATCTGTTATTTTCTTAATGTACAAAAATATTTTTGACCATCTCATATATGAGTACTGTATTTATATAATTTCCATCCTTTCTTCCACACCCAACTATACTTGTGTGTCCTCCCACACTTTTGCCTCACAATTTTAGATGTATCAAATATCACATGAAGTTTCAGAACTGATTCTTCTAAAGACTGCTATCTAGGCCACAATTTTAGAGAGCACTAATGTAAAATTTGAGTACAATTTCTCCATTAAAAGCTTTTAAACCTGTACCATTACTCTGTAAACATGCACAGAGATATACAGCCACCTCAGCTGGTCATTAGAAGCATATAACTTATTCAGGAATTCTTTCTCATTACTGTTCAAGTGGTGTGGACCAGGGTTTCTATTTTCTTCTCCATGGGTAAGACAGGTGCTGCCAACCTTATGGTTTATGTTCCTTCTGATTATAGCTCATTCCTCAGTGGTAGTCAGGTCTCTGCCAAAGAACTGGAAAACAGCATAATGCATAGTCAACTGGATGTTAAAGAGTTAAATATGGGGGAGACTCTGTAACTGACAATTTTTTGGATGGCTTACTTTACTAATCTGCTGCTCAAAGTCTCTATATTTAAAGTTGGAAAACTCAGAGTGTTTGTTAATTTAAAAATAACACTTTATGATAAAATGATAAGGAACTACTTTAGGACACAGTTTATGTAATATATATACGTGTATATATATATATATATATATATATATATATATATATATATATATGTATATATATACATACACATATATGTATATATATATAATCTCTCTCTCTCTCTCTCTCTCTCTCTCTCTCTCTCTCTCTCTCTCTTTCTGTGTGTGTGTTTTTGTGAGTGTGCACATTCATATGGGTGTCCAAAGAGGTCAGGGACATCAGATCCTTTGGGATTGGAGTTACAATCAGTTTTTAAAACACTCAACATGGCTTCTGGAAATCAACATCAGTCCTCTGAAATACATATTCTTAATTGCTGAGCCATCTTCTTCTGTTCCTATATTCTTATATATTTTATTATTAAAAATTTACAGTATGTTGTTGCAACTTAGCCTGCCACAAAGAAACTGGTGTAAATCAAAAGCAAGCTGGTGTACATCTGAATCTTGAAGGAATTGTGCAGATTTATAATAGTATTCTAAGTGGCTTTATTAAAATATTAAGTTGCTGAATTCTCTCCAATCTTACCGCAAGCTACCCCAGTCTTGCCTGCACAGGCTCAAACTTGCCTTCATTGTCATAGGAATACAATTTTTTTTTTTTTATCTCATCAGCCACTTAAATGCTGCTCAGGCCCTAAGGATGAGCTTCTGTCTGCACATAGCACACACCTCTGTACTGCTGTGTTTATGTCCGACCATTCATTTTGCTTTAAGGTCAACTTGAAATGGTTGCCCAATTCTTACTTTAAATGCTGTCTTCATTCCTCTTATGTCATGTTCTTGTTCTGTGCATCCAGGACCTCTGTAGTAGCATTTGGCAACATGTCCTAAAGTTAGCCTATCACCTTTTGTCTGCTTATTCCCCAGCTAGGTTATGAATTCATTAAATACTAAATTTACCCTTGTGACTACAGAAGACTACCATAGTCAGCACTCAAGCAATATTTGCATTAATAAATCTAAGTATCTTTAGAATTTCAATTGGGAATTATCTTCTTTGTGGCCAGGACCAGCTGCCAATTGTCACCAGTAAGGTCTACAGTGCTGTAGCTGACCTCTGGAAACCCTGGCTGGATGAAGAAGCTATTAGCACTTTAAAGAAAGGTTAGTGAGACACTTTTACTTCTCTTTTTATTATTTGTTTAGGCTTAAATCTTCTACATTTGTTTGAGTCTTCCAGTTCTAGATAGTTTCTGAATCCACTTTGTATGAATGGAAGTAAATCATAATGAGACCTTAGGACACATGTGAACCTGTTTATCCTGGAAAGGCACCCTTTTGCCTTCCTGTTCCATTCTCAACCAACATGTTCCACATGAAGAAAAGGCTGAATTTTGCATGTGAATATAAATAAAAGTGTATGATTTTAATTGAAAAGTAGATTAAGAAGAAAGGATAGATACTTTTAACCCCAAAAGCATAATGTCACGAAGAAACAGCTGGTAAAGTGAGAATAACTAATGTTTTCATGTGTGTCTTGAGATGTTTTAAAAAGTAACATAAAGAGTACATAGCAAGTCCATCCCTGGGTGGAGTCTCCCTTCCCCTTCCCATGGACAGCCACTGAGAAGATGATGTGGGAAGCTACAGAGTGAAGCTGGGTGGAGAGGACAGAAGTTTAAGGTGCCAGGAACATGGAATATCATTCAAGAGAAGATGCAAATGCAGGCAGAGCCAGCCTGGGGAAGGCCATGTGACATGCAATCAGGAAGGCCATAGAGCTGCTCAACTGGAGCTGTTATTCCCTCTGCTGAGTACAGTAAATGTCAAACATAGAATTAGGATTTAATATTTATCCTGCTGAGTGTCCATCTTGCTTTTGTCTGAGTCTTCCTTGTTATTTGCTTATTCCTCCCTTTTGGAATAGTAATTCATGCTTAGTAAGCGTTCATCACTGTGATAAAATACCTGAGATAAACATCTTAAGGGAGGGAGATTCATTCAAAGCATTTCTGCTTTCAAAGGTCCATTGATTCATGGTCTTCTATCCTTAATGCTTCAGGCTGCTATTGAAGTCAAGACATCATAGTAGATGTGCAAAGAATGATGACTAATATTCTGTATATAACAGTTAAGGCTGGAAATTAATATGGTGGCAATTATTCCTTAACTAGTTCCCCAAATAGTCACAGAGACCTTTTAATATTTCAAAGCTTAGGTCTTTGCTAGGCAGACTCTCAGCTAGCTCATCTTAAGATAACTTGACCTTCTATCTCCATCTGACTTGGTTAGCTATACCTCCCAGGCTTGTACTCATGTTGCCTCTGATGTCTCCTGGAAAAATAATTCTTCCTCTTTCTTCCCAGAGTTTCTGTCTTCATCCCAGGAACCCAGCCTATCTTTCTCTACTGCCTAATCACAGGCTTTAGCCTTTCATTGGCTAATTAACTTGAGGAACAAGGTTTGCAAAATAGCTGGTGTCATGAGGATCTACTTATCTTGAAGCAACCAGGTCTTGGGATACAGTATTCAGCATTTAAATACATAGCAGCATCAGACCAACCCACTACACAAATGGGTTTGTTAGAGAATAAGTCCTTAGCTCATGCCAAACATAAAAAGGGGGTTGGGAGTTGAAACAGAGTTAGAGAGGAAAGGAAGAAGGAAGGGAAGAAGGGGAAAAAAAGAGAAAGAAAGACCACAAAAAGTCAGTATGAGCAGACACAAGACATTCCCTTTGAAAATAGTCTTCTTGTGTTCTACTGCCTGTAGTTGGCTAGTCCCTACCTCCAATAGCTTAGTTGACTTATCAATGAGTTTATTTTCATGCCCCCTTATGGCTTAGCAACCTCTGAATATGGGCATCATCTGAGACCAATACTTCAACACATAAGAGTCTTTGGGAACATTTCAAGTCGAAACTGTAGCAGAATGTTTTACCTTGTGCCATTTTGTGTTATAAATATGTAACTTAAAAACATTTTTTTTCATCTCTTGGGAGGTAGATACAAGTGGACCTGTGGGACTCTGGTCAGTTAGCTTAGCTTGGTGAGGTCCAGGCACTAGACTAGACTCGCTCACTCTGAATCAGATGAATCTATTGGTGTCTGTCCCCACTGGTTCATGGATGGGGTTGGATATGTGCTTTTTTCTGGGTGGCTCTAGCAGGATCCTCTATATCTTTATTCTTTATATTTTATATTTTATAGTATCTCTCATCTTAAGTCCTATTAAGTATTTTTTGAGATTAAAATATAATTTCATCATTTCTTCTTTTTCTTTCTTCCACCCAAGTCTCACATGTATGTCTCCCCTCTTGCTCTATCAATGCACAGACTCTTTCTTTGTTGTTACTTAGGTGAATAAATGGATGGATGGATGGATAGATGGATGGGTGGATGGATGGATGAATGGATGGATGGAGATATAGCTTTCTAAACACATAAATACAACTTGTTTAGTCTGTATAATGCTACTTGTACGTGCATGTTTCCAGGGCTGAGCATTTGGTATTGGGTAACCAATTGGTGTGATCTTGGCCTGGAGAAGACTATTTCACCTCTTCTCATTATTCCTTAGTTTCCTGTAGTTTTTTGTCTAAGGTTGATGCCTTGTGAGCTGTTTCCTTCCATGTTTGCATGTCTATTTACATTCCTCTTCTTCAGTCACGTATAGGCAACCATGTCGGTGGGACTTCATGTGTGTAGCTTTTCTGATATTTCTCAGAGACACAATCTTACAAAGTCCCTGATTCCCTGGCTCTTACAATTGTTCATCCCCATTTCCAATGATCCCTGAGCCTTAGGTGCAGGAGTAGTGTTATAGATCTTACAGTTGTGGCAGAGTTCCATAGCTCTGTATTTTGATCAGTTGTAGTTTTGTTTGATATAAATTATTATTTAAAAGAATTCAGTTCCATTGCCCTCTGCCGAAATATTCATATTTGATGCAACTATTCTTATTTCATAATCTACATATTAGTCCTGATATGCAGTCAGGTTAATGTTAACTTAGATTGTTACCCAAGGAATGAGGCTGCCCTGCTACACTTTTAACATTAAAAATTCACTTTCCCAAGTTTCTGCATATGTGTGTGTTCCTGTTCCTAACACATGTTTTACATTTTTTTTTTTTTTTTTTTAACAGGTGGTTTTTACTCACAGAAAGTTCCAAGTAATCCGGACTTGAGGATCATTAGCCTAAACACAAACTTGTACTATGGCCCAAACGTCATGACCCTGAACAAGACAGACCCAGCAAATCAGTTTGAATGGCTGGAAAATACACTCAACAGCTCTTTGCAAAATAAGGAGAAGGTAGGGCCTATAGAACAGAATTTGCAATGGTCTACCAGAAAGCTCAATTTGTTTACTTAGCTTGGGGCAGAATCAGGAATTAACAAAAGTTGTAAAAATTAAAGGTTTTAAAAGAAGTTGACTAAAGTCAATATTCTTTGCCATCTAAGAGTACAGTATAAATGAGACATATGTCAAGATGGTGACCTTGATAGCTGCATAGTCAACTCTTTTTTGTCTCAGAAAAAGGAAAGGGAGTATGCATGCTTGGTAAGCCTTCATCACTGTGATAAAAATACCTGAGATAAACAACTTAAGGGAGGGAGATTCATTCAAAGAATTTCTGCTTTCAAAGGTCCATTGATTCATGGTCTTTTAGCCTTAATGCTTCAGGCCTCTATTGAAGCCAAGACATCATAGTAGATGTGCAAAGAATGATGACTAATATTCTGTATATAACAGTTGTTGCAGGAAATTAATATGGTGGCAATTATTCCTTAACTAGTTCCCCAAATAGTCACAGAGACCTTTTTTTTCTTCTTCTAAATTTTAGTTAATGTATGTTCACTCATGGGTAAGCAGCTGTCGTTTAGTAATGACAAATGTGCAAACAAGTTGCCCTGTGTCTCCTCGTATCTCCTTTTTCAGGTATACATCATAGCGCATGTTCCAGTGGGCTACCTCCCTTATGCAACTGACACCCCAGCGATGAGGCAGTACTATAATGAGAAACTGGTTGATATTTTCAGAAGATACAGCTCTGTCATTGCGGGACAGTTCTATGGCCACACCCACAGAGATAGCCTTATGCTCCTCTCAGATAAAAACGGTAATGAATGTGGCCTGTATGCAGATCTCAGCCCCTGTCTCTGGAGCCTAGCTATGACTGGCCAGTGTGCTTACTGATAAAAACATTTAAAGCTTTGTTTAAAAGTGAAATGTGTTACCTTTTCATCTCAAATGGTCACATAATGAGTGCCCAAATCGTAGGATTGGGCATGTGGCTGGATTTCTTCAACATAAGCTCCAGTCAGCTGGGCAGGGCTAGTATGGTTTGTTTGGCATCCACACAGAACCTCCTGATACCCTCAGCTCACTCCAAGTTTCTGTCGGACACTTGAGTGTGGAGAAATAGTGTTTATTATTTACCTGCTAGATTCAAGTTTCCCTTTATATGACTTCATTTTTTTCTCAGAATTTAAAGTACAGATCACAATTTATTCAATGCCTTAAAATACATTCAACACATTTGCAATTGTTCTTGTTACACACACTGAAAGGAAGGAAAATTAGGAGAAGTAATAGCAAGAAAAATAGGGTTAGATTTTGTATAGGCAAGAGGGAGACAAATATGTGCTCCTCAAGATTTTGATAATATTTTTGAAATAAATTGCCTAGCCCAGTGATAGGTTAAAGACCTGTGCCACGTTCAACTCTAAAATTTTATTTTTAAAGCTGACATGTTATATATGTAAATGTGTGTGTGTCTATGTGTCTGTCTGTGTGTGTGTCTGTATGTGTGTCTGTGTGTGTGTCTGTGTGTGTATGTAAGTTATAGAAGACATGTTTTTTGTGAGAAAATTCAAACATATATATAAAAGTTGAGGCTATAGTCAACAAATCTTGGTTCTCATCATCTGCACTGAACATTTATCATGATCTATAGTATTCATTTTCTTTGATCCAGTCATTCTTTTTCAAGATCTTCCTTATGTCTTTATTATCATCTGTCCACTCTTTATCATTTTTTCACTAGTATTATCTTTTTGTCTATCAGTCAGTCTTCTGCATGTCTGTCTTTTGTCATATGTCTGTTTCAATGATCTCTCATTTATCAGTTATGTATCTATCGATTATCTTGTATCTATATAATCTGTCTATAACTTATCTCTCATCCAATTACAATCTACTTATCTGAAGTGTGGAAAAGTGACTTTCAAATACCAAGTCAATAATTGCTCTGTATAACTCTATAGTCATTGTTAGGATTTATGGATAATTTGTATAACCATAATAACATTAATCCGCATAACAAAATCAGTAATAGCTTTTTGATTTTAGTATTGAATACCTTTATTTTCTTAAAAGCAACACTATAATTGCTTTGAAGCATGATTAGTCAGTGACCATAATATCTGTCTATTGATCTCTTAACCTAAGCTGTTTATATTTTAAGGTTAAATTAAATGTTATAGTATATACCTGATTTGTTGTTGTTGTTTTTTAGGAAATCCAGTAAATTCTGTGTTTGTGGCACCTGCTGTTACACCAGTGAAAGGTGTTTTACAAAAAGAAACCAACAATCCTGGTGTCCGCCTATTTCAGTACAAGCCTGGTGATTACACATTGCTGGTAAGTTGGAGCAGTTTCAGTTGATCCTACATGTGTATAAACATGTCTTTGAAGTTTTCATTCATTTAGTAGAATGTTTCTTAGAAAGCCACGAGAGACATACTTGATGCTAATATCTCATGGTGTCCTTATTTAAAGGTGGATATCTGTTGTCATCCATGGCAAGTAGGTAAGGCTTGTTTGTGACAGGTTACTGTCTCTTTAAGGGCTTTCTTCTTTGTTTGTTTTAAGACTGGGTCTCATGTAGTGCAGGCTGGCCTAAAACTTGCTGTATTCTTGACACTTCTGCTTTTCCCTACCAGGTGCTAGGATTACAGGTGCACATCCCTATATTCAGGTTTATGGGATGTTGGAGACTGAGCTCAGGACCTTTTGTATGCAAGGCAAGCAGACACTTTAACAATGGAGGGACATCCCGAGGCCTGATCTTGCCACATTTTCAAAGCTTTCATTGGATGTAGCCTTATTTGTGGACTTTGGTACATACCATTGTCCTCCCGAAGTCATATTAACTATTCTTCTCCTAAACATAATTATTTGAAAACTATAGGTCCCCAAACTATGTTTTGTTTTTAGCTGTTGCCAAAGTGCCCTGTGTTCTAATTTGTTCTTCTTTAAAATGGGAATCAAAATATGTCTGCAGGGGCTCAGGAGATGGCTCAGTGGATAACGTGCTTGCTGTATAAGGACCTAAGTTCTGAAACTCAGTAGCCACATAAAATACCAGACATGGCTGTGCACATCTGATTCCCTAGTGTAGTGGTGTCGAGACGAGAGGCTCCTAAGAGCTTGGTACCACCCATTCTAACTGAAAAGGGGACCTCCAGGTTCAGTGAAGAGACCCTGTCTCAGAAGAAGCAAGGCAGAGAGCAACTGAGGAAGCTATCCAGTGTTGACAGCTGGCATCCACAGCACTTGAACCTATGCATACACAGTAACACACAGAAAAATGTACACACATAATTATACATAACTATGTGTGCCACATGGACACAAGTATGACTGAATCATGAGTTCCTAAGATGTTTCCATGAAAAAAAATTGATATAAAGCATTTAGAATAATTCTTAGCTCAAATTAAGTGCTCAATACAAGTTAGGATTTTTTTTTTTTAAGGAAAAACTCAAATTGAACATTTGCTTTTGTTTTCAGACATCTCTGGTGCATGTTTGTGGCTCTATACTTTAGAATAATTTGACATCAAAGGGCTGTCCATTTATATTGTTGATACTTCTATTCATAGGTGCCCCTTTCTACAGATACAGTTTGAAGATATTTTATTTCACTTAAAGTAGCTGCTGATGTAATTGTATTTCTAATTTATTTTTAATAAAATATCTTTGTTATTGTTTTGAATACCAAGAAGATGAGACATGGGATAATTAGACTTTATCCATAAAGATGAAATTAATTGTCATGAAGACTATGAATAAACTAGTTCAAATGAATTGTTTTATAATTGCTATCATTGCCTGGTTAGGGACTTGACCTTCACACACACATGTACATGTACACTCTCATATATGTATGTGTGTGTCATACACACACACACACACACACACACACACACACACACAAGTACCAACAAATAGTTAACAACTGGTTCACTGGAGGAAGCAGTTCCTATATTTGTACTGTTTCCTGGTTTCAAGATAGAAAATGCACATGTCAGTATCACAATCTCAAGCTACTAAACTGACATCAACCGACTTGCAGCGTATGTGAGGATCTTTAGACAGCATTCCTGAGCTGGGCTCAGCTGCCTCTAGCACCCAACTGGATTCTATCAGCTGTTACTGGTTGTCCTAACCTGTGAGAATTTAAGGTACTTGGTTTTGTATGTCTCATTGCATATAGGGATGATGTACTATTATACTCTTTGATTATTTTTAAAGTTTAAAAACATGGTACAGGTTTTGGGAATTGTGATTTTTTCTTTTGAATTGATCTTAATGGCTCTTTACATTTAGAATGTAGCAAAAAGCTTAATAAGACCTCTTCATATGGTGCCACAGTCTCTGTGTTGAAAAGCAAACTGGGTCTGTTACTGTCTTTAATATAGGACATGTTGCAGTATTACTTGAACTTGACAGAAGCCAATCTAAAAGGAGAATCCAACTGGACCCTGGAGTACCTCTTGACTCAGGCCTATGGTGTTGCAGATCTGCAGCCACAGAGCTTACATGGATTAACTCAGCAGTTTGCTACCATAGACAGCAAGCAGTTCCAGAAATATTACCATTATTTTTTTGTGAGTTATGACAACAGCGCAACTTGTGACCAGCAGTGTAAGACTTTACAGATCTGTGCAATTATGAATCTTGATAGAATTTCCTATGATGATTGCCTTAAACAGCATTTATAAAGCACCATCACTTGTATTCTAGTTGTTGTTTGTAGAAAAGAAAATCACATCATGGTGCTCCTGCGATCAGCTTGTGAAGTACCGAGAGCATCGGAAGAGTTACTTTCTGTGCATTCTTACTTGTGAGGCTCAGATGCTGATGCCAGTAACATTTGAAATTAATTTCACACATTGAATACATTCAAACCGTTCATTAACAAAGTGATATTTGGACATAATTATCTTGTCTTCCAATTTTATGTAACTATACCTAACTTAGACCCTTGTAAAACTTGTCATCTATGAAATAAAGCAGGTGACTTCTCTGTGGATGTCATGGAGTTGTTTGCTTTTGTTGTTTTTGTCATTGCTTTTTTGTTTTGTTTATTTTTTCGAGATAGGATCTCATGCTATACCTCAGGCTACGCAGGATCTGATGTAGCTTAGGCTAGCCTAGAAAGCAACCCTTCTTCTAAGGGTTGGCATTATAGCCATGAACTACTACGTCTGCCGATACTTTTCATGCTTTCTTTACTAATGGTGTGATTATTTTCAGCTGTTTCATTTTGATTTTTTTGAGATAGGTTTCCTCGATGTAGTATTGACTGTCCTGGAACTTGCACTGTAGACCAGTCTGGCTGGCCTCGGAGCCAAGATCCTTCTGCCTCTGTCTCTCGAGTACTGGGATTAAAGACATGCACCACCACTGCCCAGCTAATTTTCAACCTCTTAATTCCCTCTTGATAAAGTCTCATTGTGTAAACTCAACTTTCAACTGATTTTGTCACACATGTGGCCTGAGACTAGCATTGTTTAAATGTACTGTCTGCTCTTGGGAAAGCACAAAGGTCTCTTTAGGGACATCTCTGAGTCTCTAAAGCATCAGGGGCATGTCTTGTCCAGCTTTCTTCTGTATTCTATACTACTGATCTGTAAAGATGACAACCACAGATGGTGTACTCATTGCAAACTCATTAAAGATATTCCACCATAATATTATATCCCAAATAATTCACTGTCAGTTGACACCTGTCGTCAGTAACTCATTTTACTAATGTGTATTTTGCCAAAAGCAGAAAGCTAGAACTTCAGTGAGCTACAACATAGAGAAGGCAGCTGAAGCTGGACCTCCTTGCTGAATAAAATCTGCGGCTTGCTAATAGTGAGAACTGCTAATTCCATAAAAAAAAAAAAAAAAAAAAAAAAAAAAAAAAAAAAAAAAAAAAAACCAAAATTATGATGGGGGAGACAACAGCCACTTGTTCTTTAAGAACCGAGTCATGGTGAGTCACTGCATGGCTTGGTTCTCAATGTCAAGTTGAAGACATGATTCTTTAGTACTTGGTAATTTGATTCTAGAGATATACTTAAAAGTAAGCTCTCAAAAGTACATACTAAAAGGTACACTTAAAATTTATAGAGTATCATTATGTAAAAAATAACAATAAAGCCGGATCTTTAAATCATAAATATACCTCACACCATCACTTTTACTACTAGGGAGATAGAAGTCTAGCTGTTAAAGATGAATTGTTGTTTTATTTTTTTTTTCTGTTGAGAATGATTTATGGGAAAGGGACAGAAACACTGGGAGGATTAAAGAGGTAGTAGTAACCCAGCATGGTGGTTTGAATGAGTTTGCACAGCCCTCCCCCTGACCCCCATGGTCTCATGTGTTTGAATGCTTGGCTCAGAGGGATTCATACTATTGGGAGGTACAGCCAGGTTAGAGTAGGTGTGGCCTTGTTGGAGGCTGTGTGTCACTGTAGGAGTGGGCTTTGAGGTCTCCTAGTGCTCAAGCTCCACCCAGTGTGGAAGAAAATCCCCTCTTAGCTGCCTTTGAATCCAGATGTAGAACACGGGGTCCTCTAGCACTATGTTTGCCTGCACATTGCCATGTTTCCTACCATGATGATAATGCACTAAACCTCTGAAACTGTAAGCCAGCACCAATGAAATATTTGCCTTTATAAGAGCTGTTTTGGTCATGGTGTCTCTTCATAGCAATGGAAACCCCAACTAAGACAGCCAGTTCCTAGTATATTTTCTAAGTGCACTCATTGATAGCCTGTATGTAAATGATAAGATTTCTGGCTGCAGCTCAAATAGATGGTCATATGAGAAGGGAGTTGGGCTAACAGGAAGAAGGAAAGGTTGATCAAGGATATGATAGAGCAGCAATTAAAAACACTGTTGTGGCCTGGGCTCTGTCCACAGTCTAACAGAACCCAGAGGAAGTGTGCTGGAAAACAGGTTTTCAAGCAAATGGCCCTAAGAAACAAGCTTGAGTAGCCATTCTGAAATCTCCAGCCTGAGAACACAAAGGAAGGGACTCATGACTCTACCTGTATAGGTAGTTGGGGGTGACCTTGCCAAGTATCAGTGGAAGTGGAAGGCCTTGGTGCCTGAAAGTAAGAATTTCCTAGTGTTGGGGAAGTTCAAGGGCAGAGAGGTGGGAATGAGAGGATGATGGGAGCACACACTAATAGTAATAGGAGGAGGGAGGATGGGGTAAGGGGTTAGGCATCAGTGGAAGTGGACTGGCCTGGTGCCTGAAAGTTTGAATTCTTTAGTGTTGGGGAATTTGAGAGCAGGAAGGTGGGAATGGGAGGATGATGGGAGCACATTCTCATAGAAACTCCCAGAGTTATATGGATTAGACATGACAGAGGCAGGCTGCCAGAAGACTAGATTCCAGAATTCAAACAAAAAATTATCTTGATACTAAAATTTGTTTTGAGAATTGTATACTGCAGAATACTTAGCCTTGGTGTATCTACTCATCAAGCAAGCTGAACAGACCTGCTCAAACCTCTGATGTCCTGGAATTCCAGCTGGATGCAGTGAAGACACAGCATCAGAGGCTTATCAATTTACTCTCCCCCCTGCCCTCTTCTAATATCTCAATGCCCATAATCAGCTTGAAGAAGTTAATGAAGAGTTGGCACACCCGTATTCCCTGGGCTTGAATACTGAGGTGTTTAATATTGGGCTGTCTTTCTAGGGAAAAGTAGTGCTTTTGGTGGAACAGGGAGGATTAGCTAGGACATATTGCATAGCCATAACCTATGTATAATTGCTATTAAGATGAAGTTATAATTTCTTAAATGGTACAAAATTTACTTTGATTTCAAATTTAAGGTTTTCATTGGTATGAGCTTCTTACTGATATAAAAGTGAGATGAATATTGATACTCTCATGGGCATTGTGCCTGTATAACACATTTAGGGATACAAGGCCTAGACCCAGTTTTTCTTTAACTTTTTTAACTTATTTGGGATGGCTATCCTATGAGTTAAGGGACTATAACAAATTCATGGCTTTGAGTTTATTGTTAGGGTGTTTTCCATATTTTATTTAGAAATAGCTGAGAAGAGTTAACAGACAACAGTCCAGGTTACCCTACATGGATAGTTGGTTTTCAAAACGTCAGAAATCCATAGAATTGACTTTACAAATATTTATATATTAATGTTCATTTTGATTAGAGATCTGTCTGCTCCTGATAGCTTCCTGTCTTGGATTCTAAGAAGAAATTGAGCATCCTTGGAGTTACTCCAGTTGTTCGGTGACAGCCACTAGGCAAGAATTGCCTGTTTCCATCTACAGAAAAATTACTGTCCAGAAAAGGGCACACTTGCAGAATAGTCGATTGATTATATCTGCCTAGACAGAGTAATCAGCCCTTAATAATTCTGCAGCACTAAGGGCTCTCAGATGATTCTGGGCCAGAAGGCTGAAGATTTGATGCCCCAACGTTAGGTAGTATAGGGGCTTTCCAGGTGTTCAGCGGTCTCTATAAATTGGCTAAGTCTTAGAAGCTATGCTTAGTGCTTCCCATAATTTCAGTTAACTCAGTCATTCTGAATTTCTGACAGAGTTGAAGACTTATAGTCTCATAGCCAATCCTGGCTATTTACTTTGAGAGAAATGATCTGAGTGGATGGTTTTCAGCTGACATTCATTCTAAAGCCAAGAAAAAAGCCAGGTTCAAAACTAAGTGTTTTAGTTAGGAGAGATAACAGAGGTTCTGGTTAGTCAACAGAATGATGGAATGGGTATTAGGACTATCTTGTACCTCACTGGTACAATTAGGAATAACTATGCTCTAATTGTATTTTGAGAAAAACGTTTTATTTTAACAGGAAGGGTGATATGTAGGAGGAGCTAAGGGGGAAGGAGTGCCGAGAGGAAGAGATGGAGTAAGGAGAGAAGATGAAGGAGAGAAGAAGCTAGGTGATGAGAGAGAAAAAGAGAGGGGGGGGGCATGGAGGCAGATGTTCACAGGTCTCCACCAGTCAAAGATAGTTTATATATCTAGGTTGGGTATTGGGTTACACTTCTGATTGAGCATTACCAAACTTATAAAGCATTTGATTAACATTTAAAAAAATCGTATAAAAGCAAAAAGGAAAAGGGGGCATGGGACAGGGGTGTTCTAGGAAAGGGAAATGGGGAAAGGGGATGGCATCTGAAATGTAAATAAAATGTAAATAATAAATAAATAAATAAATAAAAATTAAAAAGCAAACAAAACAAAACAAAACAAACAAACAAACAAACAAAAGAACTACTTGGTTTCTTTCTTTTTCTCCTAATGTGATTTCTAATTGCCTCTGTTGGCAAAGTTTTCCAAATTTTTCAGTCAGTGTTAATTGCCCCTCCCTTATTTCCATGGCACCTTCTTTACTCAGCTTTCCTTTCCGTCCATCATCTTCATTAAGCAAAAGAGCAAAGCCTATGTTTTACTCAAATCTGCTTCTTTATTATGTAGTAGAGTATTTAACAAAAAGCATTTTAGTCTTCCCAGCTGTCATAGTGAAATACCAGACTTAGTGTTGTGTACAACACAAATTTATTTTCTCACAACTTTGGAGGTTGGTGTTCCAAGATCTATGCCCCTGCAAGATGGATGTAATGTCTGATAAGAAAAAACTATCTTGCCATCTTTCACATAGTACAGTCTTTTGATCAGTGTATGTGCTTGGGGAAGGGTAGCAGGCAGAAACAGAAACAGAAAACTAAGTCTTGTTTCATTCTCTTCTAAGGACACTCTTCCTGTAGAAAAGAGGCAGGCAGTAAGGGGAAAGGGCCCATGGCTAAAAACTGCAAATGGTTCACATTTGTTTTTGTGAGAACTGACTGTTGGGGTTGACCTGGTCCTGCTATGTATTCAAATGCAAAATACTGGCCTCTATGCTCTGTTTGCCTTGCAACTCAGAGATCCTCATGTACACCAAATAATGCTTTATAAACCTCGCTCCCCAAGTTAATTGATCAATAAAAGGCTAAAGCCTGTGATTGGGCAGTAGACAGGGAAAGGAGAAAGGAAACCAGAAAGGAGGAGACCTCAGTGAAAGGATATAGACCACAATATATTTAACTGTCTGCTGGGTAGAGCTATAAGCTGAGCTTGTAAATGTGAGATAAAATAGAGCAGGTGGTCAGGAGAAATAACAAGTAACAAGGGACATATGGCTGGAATATAAGTTAGAATAGCCCCCAAACCTGCTCAATTTAGGCTTAAAGCTTGTAAGTAAAACACCAAGATTGTGTGTCTTTTATATGGGCTAGCTAGAATAAATAATTCCTTGTACACAGTCATTGTAGTTTAAAGGGAGATTAGATTTTAAAATCTCAGAATCCAGAGCACTGAAAGATGAATAAAAATGCATGCAGCTCGGCTTGAGTTAGCTGAGTCAGCCATTTTCATTCAAACAGAGGGACAGGACTCTAGGCAGTAAAGGTGTACCCACTGGCTCTCCCAAATCCTTGAGGTTCCTATATCCTTGCTTCTAATACAGCTAACTGTAACAGACTAAGTCATAAATAAGAATGGCTTAGGCAAAGTTTCATGTGCTTCTGGAGAGAGACCCTAGACCACTGTATAGACAAGGAACTAATATGAAAGAACCAAGAAAGACTGTCGTTAGATCCTGGTGGCTGTGGCATATTTAACCATCTGCTGGGTAAAGCTATAAGCTGAGCTTGAAAATGTGAGATAAAGTAGAATTTAGTAAAATCAACAGTTCTTGAGACACCCACAAGGCCAGAGGGTAGTTAACACCAGTCAAATGAGTAACATCTAAGAGACAGTCAAAGACAATAACTAATAAGGATGTAGTCAGAGATGTAGACAGGGAGGCCTCCCCCATCTAACTTGTGGGCAGCACATGGACAGTGCATGATCATCGTCCTGGATGGGCTAGGGAGATACAGGGGATCTAGGATTTTCATTGACTCAGTCCTTGATAGTCCAAAGGATGAACCAATGTCAATAGAGTTACCTCTGCCTTTGTCTAGTTACTGCCACTGTCCTGTAGAATTCCTAAATGAAGGAAATTCTGTGTTCTTTTTTTTTCTGCCTTGAAATTATCTGTGATTACACCAATGGAATTCTGAGTCTTTTATTATGACTGATATAAGACACAAGCTAGGAGCTACTGTCTCAGGATGATAGTTGATGAACCTGATTATCTGGAATCTTAGATCCTTGGTTCATATAAGCTGGGCTGTGAAATGTCTGGTTCCACTAAAATACCCTGCATTAGAATCAGGTCCCACCCTTTAACCTTGTTTAACTTTTATTGCCTTTTTTTTTTTTTTTGACACTCTCTCACTATGTAGTCCTAGCTGTCATGGAACTTGCTAGGTAGATCCTAGTGATGTAGTCTAGAACTTACAAATATATGTCTACCCCTGGCTCCCAAGCTCTTGGATGAAAGGTATAAGATATCACACTAGGTGTAACTGTCATTGGAAAAAAAAAATAAACAAAAAAAAAGTGTCTTTATTTGAGCAGGCCACATATATTACACACATATTCATGAGCCAGACAAAAAGACTCTGGAGCCAAAGGATGTGAGGAACTGCTGAACAGCAGTGTCTTGTGGACATGACATGTCTGATGCACTCATGATGTGGTCAGGGCATAAGGCCTGCACAATATTAAGCCCATCAAAATTACATTTGTTCTACAAGCACAAAGCAGAGAAAAAAACTGACTGGTAATGGGCTGGGGTTTTGAAACTTCAAAGGCCACCCACAATGATACAACTCCACCAACAAGGCCACGTATTCTCCAACAAGGTCACAACTCTGACCCTTCTCAAATAGTTCTACCAACTGGGGATCACGTATTCAAACATCTGAGCCTCTTGGAGCCATTTTCATTCACCACACAGACTATTGATCTTTCCATATTCTTATCATGTGGTCAACCCTTCTTTAACTCAATGGTTCTCACTCACACAAAGAAGACATGAAAGTAACAATGGAATTTATTAGAAGAAGAATTTAAACAGAAAAGAGATAAGAAGTGAGACAAGAGAAGATGGAAAGAAAATAAAAATAAGTAAGTCATATACATGTATGAAACTATAACTATACAAAAAGTATAATGATTTTAAAGACTGCCTTCAAATATAGGCTCTGACATGTAAACACTATTATAATAGTATTAAATGAATAGACTTAATTCTCAGTGATGTTAATTTCAGTTGTTTGATAATGTCTTAATTTCTTTATCCGTGAATGGCAAAACTGACATGCTAGAATGGAACGTTCAGTTGAAGCAATTCTTTGGAACTTTTTCACATTAGAGTATAATGAATTGAAGAATGAGTGATCCTAGTGGTTGTGTACACTCAGTTCAATTTAAGTATGGGAAAGGGAGCTGAGAAAAGAGATAAGATACTGAGAAATAAGAAAGAGAGGTATTAATTGGCAAAGCATGGTGACTCATGTCTATAATCCAGGCACAGAGGAAGCTAGGGCAGATTATTATCATAAACTTGAAACTATCCTGGGATATGCAGTGATTTCCAGGCCAGCTTAGCAAACAAAGAGCTAAAAGAATAAAAAGGCAGGTATGAGCTGAAGATTTGTCTCAGTAGTAAAGTATTTTTCTATCTGTCTAGCATATTACAGCTTTTGGCTTTTTGTTGAACACACACACACACACACACAATCTGGAGGCAATGAGACAGATAATAAACAGCCTTTCCACTCCAGCTTTTTTGGGGGCTGCTGCATCTTCACCTTTTTGGCTATAGTTAACCATCCATCTGTGATTCAGTCTGTATCACTTATTAAATGAGGGCTGTAATATCACTCATCTCTAATGTTGTGGATATTAAATGGTATCATTAAGTACACATCCTTATTTATGGATGCAGTAATCATTATGAAAAGATACAAATTTTAGTGACCAAGTTGACTTCATTGCAAGAATGTAAAACTGTTCAACATATGCAAATCGGTAAATGGAATTTAGCATACACATAAACTTGAGCACAAATGTGACACCTTAGCAGACACCAAAATAGCCTGTGATGAATTTCAAGATTGTTCATGCTAGCAGGCTCGACCACATCTGGACAAGAAGGAGCCTCAACATAATGGCCAAACTCTGTCAACACAATACTAAGTAGGGAAACACTCAGAGCATTTCTTCTGAAACCTAGGAGACAACCCCAAACTCTACATCTACATAATTCAAAATAGATCAAGAGATTTGAATGTAAATCAAAGCTGCTAGAGGTAGGGGTGTGTGTCGCACATTAAGACATAGGCTTAGCCAATAGCACAATAGTGAATAATCACAGGAATTGACACATGAGCATCTGCACAGCAAAAGGAAAAGGTACTGGAGTGAAAAAAGAGCCTACAGCACAATAAAATGGGCTAACACATGTCACACAAAGAATTAATATCAAGTGCTTATTGTAAACTGCAAAAATTAAACAGAAGTAAACTAAAATATCTTTCCATACGTCAGTGAATGAGCAAAACAGAGTTCTCAAAAGAAGAAACACAGCAGCCATACGTATTTTTAAAGGTGTTTGCAATCATTAGCCTTCTGGGAAGTAAAATTAAAACTTCTTTGAGACTGCATCTCACTCCAGTTAGAATGGCTATCATCAACAAATATGACCACAAATGCCAGTAAGGATTTAAAATACGAGGAACCTTCATTCACCATTGGTAGGAGTGTGTTGTGGATACTATGGGAGCCAGTGTCGATGCTCTTCAAAAACTAAAAACAGAAGCAGTTCTAATACTCTTAGGTAGATAGCCAAAGGATTCCTAGTCAATATACACAGAGATACTTAGTAATTTATGTTTGTGAGTACATTGCTCACAATAGCCAGGAAATGGAACCAGTCTATATGTCTGTCCATCAATGGATGACTAAGTAAAGAAAATGCAGTGCATAAACACAACAGAATTTTATTCAGACTTATAAAAAGATGAAACCATGACTGGTTCAGGAAAACGGATGCAATTGGAGATTATGTTTAAGTGAAATAAACAACCTCAGGAAAGCCAAGACCACATTTTTATCTTATATGTGGACACTAAATTTAAATGTGTGTGTGTGTGTGTGTGTGTTCATGTGTTGAAAATGAAGAGGGAGCTATGAGAAAAGAGAGAGAGATATATGTTGCGGCCCGAGCTGCCACACGTTTGGGGGCCAAAAATGTTGAGAACCGCACTACCCCATGTTTGGGGGCCAAAATGTCTCAGACCATTCTGTCAGTGTTGGGACCCACACTGCCAAAAGCCTTGGGGACTAACTTTTTAGCCTGCACTGCCCCAAGCTGCTCCAGTCTGCGGGTCAGGGTTCAGCAAGAGAGAGAGTGAGGACGGACTCGAGGAATGGAGACCAGACAGAGTGTGATTCAATCCCATTTATTCTTCAGTCTCTCTTCTCTCCAAGTCCCTAGTCTTGAGTTCCTAGTTCCTAGTCCCTAGTGCCTCCAAGTTCCAAGTTACTTCTTCCAAGTGCTAAGTGCCCAATGTCCAGTTCCAAGTTCTTCCTCCAAGTACTAAGTGCCTAATACCTAATAAGTCTTCTTCCTCAATGCCTAATTCCTACTCCAAGTTGTACTCCCTAATTCCTAGTTCCAAGTTGTACTTCCGAGTGCCCAATAATCTGTTGCTTTCTTCTGTCTGCCCCTCGCTTTTTATATGTCTCACTTCTAAGCCACTCCTCTAAGTCACACCTTTAAGTCATGCCCTTAGGCCTTGTCTCTAAATCTGATTTCTAAGTCACACCCTTAAGTCACACACCTTTAAGTCTCACACACCCAAGGGAAAATCCTGGGTATCTAAAGCAAGATGTTATCAGAGTGTGCTCAGCTGTTGCAGGCTGATGTAATCAAGTCTCTTTTCAGGGTATATGGCTCAAGATGGCTGCAAGGATGATAGCCGCCTTCTGTTGGCTCCCCACAGATATAAAGAATGATTTAAAAAAAAAAAAACAATATGGAAATCCATGTGACATAAAAGTGCCAGGGGTACTTTTGGGGAGGAAAGGGTGAGGAGGTTGGGGTTATGTACTGCAGGAGTGGGACAAATAGGACAAAGTACACTGAGATATTTTGTGGTGGTTTTGAATGAGAATGTTCTCCCATTAGCTCAGGTGTGTGAACATTTGGTCCCAGGTGGTGGACCAAATGGACTATTGAAGGGGTTCATGACCTTGATATGTGCGTGTATGAAACTTTCATAATGAAACATATCATTGCTAACTTTAAAATACATTAATTTTTTTTCAGTGAACAAAACAGATGGGTTACAAAGGTTGTTTTAAATATCATTAAGTGGCTGAAAAGTGGAGACTGACAAGACACAAAATCTCATACCTCAGTGTTACACTGGAAATCATGTATCTTAGGTCTCATGAAACCCACAGCCACCATCTTATTGCACAGTCTCTCTACAAAAGCTAGTTAGTTCTTTTCAAGTTCTAAATCCTGGACTTTAAGCTCACAGTTCAGCAATAAGCAAAGCAGACATAATTACATAATATCCTGTTATAGTGGCGCTAAAATGAATGGGCCTGTGCATAGGTATTCGCACCTCTCTCTCTCTCTCTCTCTCTCTCTCTCTCTCTCTCTGTGTGTGTGTGTGTGTGTGATGTATGTGTGTGTGTACAGCTAAGAGAAAACACTGGCATTTTTGCCAAGTTATATATTATGAATGCTGATGTTAATAGTTAATGTATTTTTTCCATTCATTACAATAGATTTAATTTCCTGTGGACTAGTTAATGGAAGTTATGACTGTCATGGCAGAAACAACCACAGATATTGCCAGCTATATCACAAAAAAGTCCACTTAGGTAATGAATACTTGGGAAGAATGATCAAAAGTTACTGAAATGATTGCTGTTTTCTGAGACTGCAATTTATACAAACATGAAGATGGCTATCACAACAGAGAAAAAAACCCCATTTCCCCATCAGCCTCTCTGATAGATTTCTTTGTTTACTGATCAACATGGAATACCCTGTCTGGTTCTTACAAAGTTCCCCTTATAGATGTGTCTTTATTCTCAAGTCACTATGGAACTGTGCCTTGAGCAAATGTTAGATGGAACATTTGTTTCAGGGCTCATTCTCTTCTTTCCTGGTAAGCTCTCAAATTGCTGCCAAGAGGTGTCGAAGCACCATGGCAACTAAGGGTGTCAGAGCACCGTGGCAACAATGAGAGGCAGAGAGGCAGCTTCTCTTCTCCTGATAATTCATTAATCACTGCCTGACAGTCTGTCTAAAATCTATGTGGATTCTAACTATGCTTTGTGTGGAAAGAGTTGGTAACAGTTATGCTAGAATATTTATACCTAAAAATCACTTCAAAATAAAATAAATGAGTTTAAAAATCCAAAGCAGCAATTGCTGATAATTTATATTGCAATGAGTACCTTTTCTGTATTAGAAAGACCCTAAATCTTTAAGTACAAGTCTTGATGACTTAAGAGCAAAAGAAAATCCTTTGTCAGAAAGCACACTTAAGATCCAATTTGTCTTTTTCATTCATGGGTGATAAGCCCCCAAATAGTGAATTAGAGGTTCACTTTAGAAAAAAAAAAAAAGGAGTGTGCTGAAATTACCCTCATGTTTAGCAGTTTATTTATTTTTTTTTTCATGGAAAAGCATTATGTTCAATCCTACTATTTATGGGAGTTCAAAGGTAATTGAAACAGAAGTGAAAAGGGAACATGCATCTATAAGTAGAGAAATAAAATAGTTATAGAAGAAAAGCTTTTATTGATTTAGGCGCCAGTCTTGCTTACACATTTGGAACTTTTGAGTTCTTGCTTTTTTAAATCACTGAGGATTTATTTTGTTTTATTTAATTAAGTTTTTTATTATTTTTTATTTACATGTGTATTCACATCTGTGTGTATGTCCTCACAAGTTCTTGTGTCCAGAGATGTGGAAAAGTGGGCTGCCTACCCTGTAGCTGGAGTTAAGTAACTGTGAGCTTCAAGATGTGGGTGCTGGGGACTGAATGCTGGTCCTCTGCAAGAGGAGGAAGCATATTTAACCATGGAACCACGGTAGTGGTCCTTTAATTGAAGATTTTTAACACTTTTAGTTTTGTTTTTTATTCTAGTGATGAGTTATTTTAGAAATATGGTATCCATGTAGGTCTAAATAATATTTTCTTTCCTTTAGTTTTATATGTATATATATACATATATATGCATATATATGTACATACACACACACACACATATATATACATATTAGTTGTATACAATATTTATGGTAGACTTTCTGTAAGTCAGGTCAGACAAAGCACATCAGGCTTCCTGGCTTTGGATTGCACAAAGAGTAAGAAAGAATTCCATTAGTTATAAGAACTTTGTACAGAATGTCAAGAAGATTGGCATAAATGTCAAAGCATGTAGAACAATGGTTAGCATACAGTAAGTACTACAGAAATGTAGAAAATAAAAATAAAAATATATGTTACCCTTTATCTCTAGTCATTTTTACATGCTTGATTGTTTTGGAATAACTGAGTCAATTTATCCTTTGTTTCTTTGGTAGTAATACCTGTCCTGAAATACTTGGATGCTAAATTTAAATCTAGAAAGTTGCCATCAAAGTATATCACACATATAGATATTGTTTAATTGAAAACTTGTTTTTTTCTTACAATGTATTTTAATCATGCTTTCTCCCTTTCCCCAATTCCTCCTAGGTCTTCCCCACATCTTCATCACCCACCAGACAGACAGATAGACAGACAGACACACAGACACACACACACACACACACACACACACACACACACACACACACACACACACACACACACAATTTAAATAATGTTAGCTGTGTCTATTTGTTTTATGTCTATACATTATCATGCAACAAGAGATGCCATTCTGGGTATTCTATAGTTCCTGACTTGCTGCATGGGTTCTTGAGATTTGACAGTACTCTGGAGTTCTTTGGGCTCTGAGGCAAGTAGCATATGCCCTTATGTTTGGCCACGATTTTTATTATGGTGATTGCCTCATTTTTTTCTTTAGACTGAAATATAGGAGACCATTTTAATAACTGTATGTAAAGGTACACATTTTTGTGACATTAGATTACAATATGACTCAGTAGAATGTTGCTCATATCCCTCAATAGCTTACCTAAGAAGGACTGTGATTATAGGCCAGTGATAAGAGAGGGCCACTTTAGGATGCATAAAGCCATTAACACCTAGAGAGTTTACATCTAGAGGTGGAAAAGGTAGAGACACAGTTTAAAGATACTATCCCTAATCTTTTGGCTTTTGGGAGTATCTTCTATTTTGCTCATGAATGTTAAGAAGAATATGTATCTATTGTCTCAGAAAACAATAAGTGAATACATGAACATTTTAGCATGTATAAAAATGTTTCGTGTGTAGTCCACATATGTACATGTTTGTGTATGTATACATGTGTAAATGTGGAAGCCATCGAACAACCCAGGGAGTCTTCATTTGTCTCTGTTCACCTTGGGTTTTGGGACAGGGTCACTCATTGGCCTGGTGCTCATTGAGTAGGGGGTTTGGCCAGCAAGTCCGAAAAATCATACTGTGTCCACATTCCTAGATCTGGGATTACAATTACACACCACCACACTTGAGTTTTCTTTTGTTTGAATGGGTTCTTGGAAACAAATTCAGGTCCTTTCGTTTGTACACCAGGCATTTTACCAACCAAACTATCTCCCTATCACCCAGCAAATATTTTTTCAATTGCATCAGGAGCTTTTCCTACTGCTTGCTACTTAAGAGCTGTTGCTCTACCAATAGAACACCATGTCTCAAGCCAAGGATGCGAAGTAACCAAGAGTAATGGCTTCCTGATTAGAACCCATATTCATTTGAGTTAGCTAACATTCTTTCCCCATCACATCCACTTATGAAATTTCCATTTCAATAAGGCTACTTGACCTGACATCTCTTTCTTTTTATTTTCTGTCTGAGATTCAAAAACTTCTGCCATGTGCAGTTGTTTTGAGGTTCATCTTGCCTGTAAGTATAACTTTTCTTATAAAGACTCTAAGGTGCTTAAAAGTATTTCTCTATCAGAAATACTGCCCAGTAATTTTCTAGGGATATGTTCTGTAGACAAACACTAACACTCAGGCTATATACAGGGGTCTCTGTAACCTCCACAGCAGCAGGGTGACAGACAGTCCATGAGAGAGGTAAGAAGGCAGTTGGGATGAAAGTAGTGAGTTTTGGTTTAAGTTCTGGAATCAGACTCCAAGTAGTTTATTTTAGAGATATTTTAAAAATTCACCCCCCCCCACACACAAACACTCATGTACCCACACATGCATGTACATGTAAACTTGCAAACTAAAAAAAAATTATACAAAAGAGAACAAAAACTATTAAAATTTCAATGGTTGTTTTAGTCGCTGGTCTGTGGCTTAATCAGTTTGTTTATATCTCTTTCTTATGATCAGCATTCTTTGAGATGCTGTCATTCTTGTTTTCAGCAAATGGAGATATCGCATAGATGCTTTATATGGCTAATAAAATTTCACATAGAATACAACTGGATTTGAGTTTTTGACAGTTTTTCCCCCCTCTTGCTACTTTCTCTATTGGAGTAAGTCCTGGGTTTCACACAGCATCAGCCCTTTGCCTTTGTGCAGTCTCTATTCTTACTGTGTGATTTTAGCATTGTTGGCAACAAGGCTGCCTGAACCATGGAAACCTCTCATATGCAACCCAATAAACAACGGAAATGAGACAGATCATTCTTTCTATGGGAGTGTAGTGAGGTCATCTGCTTCTTTTACCAGCCGTCTTGGAGTTGATGAGAATTATCTACTATAAGTGGAGTGTAGACGTCGGTTCTCCCAGAGGCCAAGTTCAAGATCTGCAGGAATCACTATGCTAACTTCCCCTTAGCTCTTTCTTTTCGTTCTGAGCCAGTATAATGGAAAACCATGTCATAGCAAGGCCCTTTTCCCTTTTCAACATCTCTCAAATGAATTTTGGTTCCTGACTTGAAATGATCTAGAAGAAAAGGTGCCTTCCTCAACATTTTAATTCAGTGATGAGTAATTAGAAATAATCTGACTTCAAAATATCCTGTCCTTACAGTTCCTTTTCCTGCTCTTTTTCTTTTGATTTATTGTCATGTAGCCCACACTGCCCTCCAGTGGAGGATGACCTTGAACTTCTTGATCCTCTTGCTTCTACCACTTGAATGTAGGGTTACATTGTAGTCAGTTTGCAAAAGATTGTGGATCCAATCTAAGGCATCATGTGCAGGAGATACAGAGTCCCTGTGCGCACAGATAACCTAGAGGGGAACCAGGAATGCTAAGCACAGAGGGTTACCTCCTCAAAGGGAGAGGTGCATAATCTGTTCTCTGCCTAGAAGGTGAGGAGTGGACATCCTTTTTAATCTGGTGACCTTTACACTGTCTGTGTGGCATCCTTCTCCAGACCCTTATTGTAACCTTAGCAATGTGTAAAATTTATCTTAAAAGATGTCACACGTACTTACTTTACAAAGATTTTTTGATTTAGTCATAAGCTTTATTGTGCAAACAGGATTGAGTTGATTACCACCAGGAAAATGTTCATCAAATTGTGCTGTGCTTAAATATGCCTGAAAAAAAACCTAGTTGGGGGTCAGACCCTTGAAGTTTGATCCATCACTGGCTACTTAATCATGTTGAACCAAATGATCTTCTTGATCATTCCTCTGCTGGATGTGGTAGTTGTAGAAACTCCCACATTCCTACATGCTGGTTGAGCACGCTACCAGCTAAGCCACATACATCTTACTTTTGAAGCCTGGTTTTCTGACATGCTGCTATGCTTCCTGCTGTGGTAATAATGGATTAAACCTTTGAAACTGATGGCCAGTCCAAATTAAATGTTTTTCTTTCTAAAAGTTGCATGGTCATGTCATCTCTTCACAGCAATAAAATTCTAAGACACTGGGTAAAAAATGTATTACATACAAACTAAAAAAAAAAAAAAAGAAAAAATTAAAAATTAATTTTGAAAACCTAAATACTAGTCAGGTGGCCTTGGTACATGCTCTTAATCCCAGCACTTGGGAGGCAGAAGCAAACAGATCTTTGAGTTTGAGTTTAGTTGGTCCATAGATTGAGTTCCAAGACATTCAGGGCTACAACAAGAAAATATATTTCAAAAAAATTCAAAAAAGTAAAAGTAAAAGAGAGAAAATAACTGAATACCTTCATGTCTGGAAACCAAATTCTACACAAAAGCATCTACTTTTATTTTTTTGAACCAACATAGTGACTATTAAAAATACTTTTAGTGATGGAACATTGTGGGGTTTTACAATAAGCTTGGAAGGAATTCAAGGGATAGATTATTGTTTCTAAAATATAATCGGTTTTACTCATCTACTCCTTCTATAAATAATGTTTTTCAGAATCTGCACCCAGGAAAAAGGAGCGGAGATAAGACCCCTTCTCATTTCAGCTTACTCTCTCAATAGGGTGCATTTATAGGTGTGGGGGATTAATTGAAAGAAACCCCAGGGTACTCTCATGTCCTTAAGAGATGCCACAATAATCACTTAACTAGACCTGACTCTGTCTTCTTTCTTTGGAAACATCATAGTTCTTCCTACCTAAAAACAAAGATCATTGATGAGCTGGAAACACTCACTCTTCATGTGCTAGCAAAACCCTCAGTAATTTGCTTCTGAAAACTGCAATGGGTTTTCTTTCCTTTTTGTCTATCAATTTTTCAGCTGGATGTTCCATGACCACCTAAAGGAAGGAGCAATATGAATACAACATTGGGCACAAGGGGTTAGGGCCCAGGAAACTGCTGTTATTTTTAATATGAATCTCGGTCCCACATCATCAGTTCTAATGAATAGCTGTAAATCAGAGTTTCTGGTGTGTATCTGTGCACACGTGTGTGCGTGCGTGCGTGCATGCGTGCGTGCGTGCGTGCGTGCGTGCGTGTGTGTGTGTGTGTGTGTGTGTGATACCTACATGTGTGTATGTAGGTACAGTGGATGTCAATGTGGAGATGCAAGGTCAACATTAGCTTACTTCCATCACCCTCCACCTTAGTTTTTGAGACAGGGTCTCTCACTGAGCCTGAGCTCATTCGTTGACTAGAATGACTACTTGGTAAACCCTATAAAATCTGCTTGTCTCTGGTCACCTGCTCTGGAATTCCAGACACACACTTCCATATCTTCCAGTTCTTGGACTCTGAACTCAGATCTTCATACTTATACAGGGGAACATTTTTGTCACTGAGCTATTTACCCAGTGTTGGTGCTATTTTATTTTCTTAGATTCTTATACCATTACCTCCTTTCTAACACTTACTCCACCCTAATTTCTTTCAGTCCCCCAACACTAGGTAGGAGAGAAAGAAGATTAGATTAGAAAGGGGATGCTGACTTTTATAGGTTACTTCCTAAAGATTAAGGTAATTGGGTTTTTTGGGGGTAAATCCAATCTTCAAAATCAGAATATTTGGGAGCCCAGTAAACCAGTAACAAACCAACAAGAGATCAGCAGCAAAACAGCAGTCCAGCAGTCCAGCAATAGCAATCACAACAGCAATGGTGGCATCACCAGGGATAAGCAGCAGCCACCCAGGCTATCCCGGGGGTCTTCAATTTATACCCTCTCCAGAGTCCCCAGAATTAAACTATCTGCAGCTGGCAACAATCATGCACCCTACCTCCTAAGCATGAGATAATCATGGTTATTGGCTGTGGACAAAACTGAAGCAGCTTCATATCCCACCGAGCACACCTTGTGACCTTCAAATATTCTAGATTAACTCCCAGAACTCAAGGAAACAGTTTACTGTCTATAGTGCAGTTACTAATGTTCTCCCTTTAATCACGTTTTATATTCCAAGGCTCCCTACTGATACTTGAAACTGCAGAAAGTCCAATACGTTCTCTGTTTACTACTATCCATCTATGAATACAATTAAGCTTGATTTATAAACTAGACAATACAAAAATTAGCCACAACAATAATAAACTAGACTAACTGTGGTAGAACTGGTATAAGATTAAATATAAATTATATGAATATGGTCTTACTTGTCTCTCAAAATAGACTATTTTATTATGCATACCTTCCCACGATGATGTAACATGATTCATGTGTCTGTGGTCACATCAGCAACTACTGTGAGAGTAAAAGAGGGATGATAACAAAGCACCTTTTGAAAGAGGGTTTTAAATGGAATCAGAAAACACAAGCATGGGAGATTTATTTAGCATTTAGCTGCTGACAAAGAACACTGATCATCTTTACACCTGGACCACAGGCACTGGCACTATGTCCAAGGGCCTGAAAATACTCATCATTGATAATTCAAGGTTATTGGACTCTGGTTTTATGGACATTTCCCTTCTTGTTACACAATCAATTCCTTATCTTTTGTCAGTCCTCAGCACTTTTTTTTTTTTACTTTGCAATCTCTCCAAAATTTTATTTTATTTATTTTTTTTATATTTTATTTACATTTCAGATGCCATCCCCTTTCCCCATTTCCCCTCCCTAGAAAACCCCTATCCCATGTCCCCTTTTCCTTTTTGCTTTTATACATTTTTAAAAAAATGTTAATCAAAGGCTTTATAAATTTGGTAATGCTCAATCCAAAGTGTAACCCAATACCCAACCTAGATATATAAACTATCTTTGACTGGTGGAGACACGTGAACATTTGCCTCCATGCCCCCCTCTCTTTCTCTCTCTTTCTCACTCTCATCACTTAGCTTCACCCTTCCTGTTAAAATAAAACTTTTCTCTCAAAATGCAATTAGAGCATAGTTATTCCTAATTGTACCAGTAAGGTACAAGATAGTCCTAATACCCAGTCAATCATTTTGTTGACTAACCAGAACCTCTGTCATCTGTCTTAATTAAAGCATTTAGTTTTGAACCTGGCTTTTTTTCTTGGCTTTAGAATTAATGTCAGCTAAAAACTCAGATCTTTTCTCTCAAAGTAGATAGCCAGGATTGGCTATGAGACTATAAGTCTTCAACCCTGTCAGAAATCCAGAATGACTGAGTTAACTGAAATTATGGGAAACACTAAGCATAGCTTCTAAAATTTAGCCAATTTATAGAGACCGCTGAACACCTGGAAAGCCCCTATACTACGGAACGTTGGGGCATCAAATCTTCAGCCTTCTGTCCCAGAATCATCTGACAGACCTTAGTGATGCAGAATTATTAAGGGCTGATTACTCTGTCTAGGCAGAAATAATCAGTCGACTATTCTGCAAGTGTGTCCTTTTCTGGACAGTAATTTGTCTGTAGATGGAAAGAGGCAATTCTTGCCTAGTGGCTGTCACCACACAACTAAAGAAACTTCAAGGATGCTCAATTTCTTCTTAGAATCCAAGACAGGAAGCTATCAGGAGCAGACAGATCTCTAATCAAAATGAACATTAATATATAAATGTTTGTAAAGTCAATTCTGTGGATTTCTGATGTTTTGAAAACCAACTATTTAAGTAAGGCAATCTGGACTGTTGTCTGTTAACTCTTCTCAGCTATTTCTAAATAAAATACAGAAAACACCCTAACAATAAACTCAAAGCCATGAATTTGCTATAGTCCCTTAACTAATAGGATAGCCATCCCAAATAAGTTAAAAATGTTAAAGAAGGACTGGGTCTAAGCCTTGTATTCCTAAATGTGTTATATAGGCACAATGCCCAAGAGAGTATCAATATTCATCACATTTTATATCAATAAGAAGCTCATACCAATGAAAACCTTAAATTTGAAATCAAAGTAAATTTTGTACCATTTAAGAAATTATAACTTCATCTTGATATTAATTATACAGATTTCTACCAATAGGTTATGGCTATGCAATAAATCCTAGCTAATCCTCCCTGTTCCAACAAAACCACTACTTTTCCCTAGAAAGACAGACCAATATTAACCACCTTAGTCCCTAAGCCCAGGGAATAGGGGCAATGACTCTTCTTTAACTTCTTCAAGCTGATTAAGGGCATTGAGATATTAGAAGAGGGGTTGGGGGAAGAGTAAATTGATAAGCCTCTGACACTGTGTCTTTCCTGCATCCAGATGGAATTCCAGGACATCAGAGGTTTGGGCAGGTCTGCTCAGTATGCTTGATGAGTAGATACACCAAGGCTGTGTATTCTGCAATATACAATTCTCAGAACAAGTTTTAGTATCAAGAAAAAAACATTTTTTTCCCTAGAGGGCTGACATTTTTTTAAAGATGTTGGTTCTAACAACTTTTCTTTTTTTTCCCTTTTAAAATTGGTTGTAATATTTACATTTCAAATTTAATCCCCTTATCCTATTCCCCCCACCACCCAGGAACCCCTTATCCCATCCCCCCTCCTTTTGCTTCTATGATGGTGTGATTTTCCAGTTTCTATGATGCTGTTTCCATTAACATAAACTGCCTCCTAAATTTCTAAATCCTTCCATTTATGTTATTAAATCTCCTATTTTTTCTTTCTTTTTTTTTCTTTTTTCTCCTTCCCCCCCTTTTTTCATCTTTTTAAAAAAATTGGGTATTATATTTACCTTTCAGATTTTATCCCCTTACCCCACTTCCTCCCACCACCCAGAAACCTCCTTTCCCATTACCCCTCATGCTTCTATGAGGCAGTGCCCACACCTACCCCCCCACTACTCCCTCCCCACCCTCAGATTCCCCCCCCAAACTCTGTGTTCGTTTTTTATGGGATCAAGAAACTCCTCTCCCACCTATGGCCGACAAGGCCATCCTCCCCTACACATACTGCTGGAGTCATGGATCCTTCCCTATGTGCTCCCAGGCTGGTGGTTTAGACCCTGGGGGGTCTCTGGTTGTTTGGTATTGTTGATTTTCTCCTGGGGTCACAAACCCTTTCTGCTCTTTCAGTCTTCTCTCTAAGTTCTCCATTGGGAAACCCTTGATCATATCAGTGGTTAGCTGTGAGCATCGTCCTCTGAATGTGTTAGTCTTTGGCAGACCTCTAAGTAGACAGCAATATCATATTCTTGACAGCATGCACTTCCAGCCATCCACATCAGTGTCTAGCTTAGGTGGCTGTACATGGGATGAATACCCAGGTGGAATGGTCTCCTTATGGCCCCTCCTTCAGTTTCTGTCCCATGTTTTGTTTCTATATTTGCTCCCTTGGGTATTTTTGTTACTCATTCTAAGTAGAACTGAGGCATCTCCTCTTGGTCTTCCTTCTTCATGAGCTTCATGTAGTCTGTGGGTTGAGTCTTCGCTATTCCAAGCTTTTGGGCTAACATCCGCTTAACAGTGCGTAAATACCACGTGTGTTCTTTTGTAATTGGGTTAACTCACTCAAGATGATAATTTCTAGATCTATCCATTTACCTAAAAATTTCTCAAATTCATTATTTTTAATAGCTGAGTAATACTCCATTGTGTAGATGTACCACATTTTTTTTGTATCCATTCCTCTGTTGAGGGACATCTTGGTTCTTTCCAGCTTCTGGCTATTATAAATAAGGCTGCTATGAACATAGTCCTTATAACAAGTCCTTATTATATGTTGGAGCATCTTCTGGGTCTATGCCCAAAAGTGGTATAGCTGGATCCTCAGGTCCAGTTTTCTGAGGAAACGCCAAACTGATTTCCAGAGTGGTTGTACCAGCTTGCAATCCCACCAACAATGGAGGAGTGTTCCTCTTTCTCCGCATCCTCACCAGCATCTACTATCACATGAGTTTTTGATCTTAGCCATTCTGACTTGTATAAGGTGGTATCTCAGGGTTGTTTTGATTTGCATTTCCCTGATGACTAAGGATGTTGAGCATTTCTTAAGGTGCTTCTAAGCCATTCGAGTTTCCTCTGTTGAGAATTCTTTGTTTAGCTCTGTACCCCATTTTTCAATAGGGTTATATGGTTGTCTGGAGTCTAATTTCTTGAGTTCTTTGTATATATTTGATATTAGCCCTCTATTGGATGTAGGATTGGTTAAGATCTTTTCCCAATCTGTTGGTTGCAGTTTTGTATTATTGACCATATCCTTTGCCTTACAGAAAGTTTGCAAATTTATGAGGTCCCATTTGTCAATTCTTGATCTTAGAGCATAAGCCATTGGTGTTCTGTTCAGGAACTTTTCCCCTGTTCCTAGGTATTTGAGGGTCTTTCCCACCTTCTCTTCTATTAGTTTCAGTGTATCTGCTTTTAAGTTAAGATCTTTTATCTACTTGGATTTGAGCTTTGTACAAGGAGATATGAATGGAATGATTTGCATCCTTCTACATGTTGACCTCCAGTTGAACCAGCACCATTTGCTGAAAATGCTGTCCTTTTCCCAGTGGATGGTTTTAGCTCCTTTGTCAAAGATCAAGTGATCATAGGTATGTGGGCTCATTTCTGGATCTTCAATTCTATTCCATTGATCTTCCTGCCTGTCACTGTACCAATACCATGCAGTTTTTATTACTATTGCCCTGTAATATAGTTTGAGGTCAGGGACGGTGATTCCCCTAGAAGTTCTTTTGTTGTTGAGAATAGTTCTCGCTACCCTGTTTTTTTTTTTTTTTTTCAAATAAATTTGCAAATTGCTCTTTCTATCTCTATGAAGAATTGATTTGAAATTTTGATGGGGATTGCATTGAATCTATAGATTGCTTTTGGCAAGATGGCCATTTTTACTAAATTAATCCTGCCAATCCAGGAGCATGGGAGATCTTTCCATCTTCTGAGATCTTCTTCTATTTCCTTTTTCAGAGACTTGAAATTCTTGTCGTACAGATCTTTCACTTGCTTGGTTAGATTCACTCCAAGATATTTTATATTATTTTTAACTATTGTGAAGGGTGTCATTTCCATAATTTTGTTTTCAGCCTGTTTATCTTTTGAATATAGGAAGGCTACTGATTTGTTTGAGTTGATTTTATATCCAGCCACTTTATTGAAGTTGTTTATCAGGTTTAGGAGTTCTCTGGTGGAAGTTTTAGGGTCACTTAAGTATACTATCATATCATCTGCAAATAGTGAAATTTTGATTTCTTCCTTTCCTATTTGTATCCCTTTTACTTCCTTTTGTTGTCTAATCACTCTAGCTAGAATTTCTAGTACTATATTGAATAGGTAGGGTGAGAGTGGGCAGCCTTGTCTAGTCCCTGATCTTAGTGAGATTGTTTCAAGTTTTTCTCCATTTAGTTTGATGTTGGCTACTGGCTTGCTGTATATTGCTTTTACTATGTTTAGGTATCGACCTTGAATTCCTAAAAAAAATTCCTAAAGCTTTCTAAGACTTTTAACATGAAGGGATGTTGAGTTTTGTCAAATGCTTTCTCAGCATCTAGTGAGATGATCATGTGGTTTTTTTCTTTGAGTTTATTTATGTAGTGGATTACATTGATGGATTTCCGAATATTAAACCGTCCCTGCATTCCTGGGATAAAGCCTACTTGATCATGATGGATGATTGCTTTGGTGTGTTCTTGTATTCGGTTTGCAAGAATTTGATTGAGTATTTTTGCATCAATATTCATAAGAGAGATTGGTCTGTAGTTCTCTTTCTTTGTTGGGTCTTTGTGAGGTTTAGGTATGAGCATAATGTTAGCTTCATAGAATGAATTGGGTAGTGTTCCTTCTGTTTCTATTCGATGGAATAGCTTGAAGAGGATTGGTGTTAGGTCTCCCTTGACAGCCTGATAGAAGTCTGGGCTAAAACCATCCGGCCCCGGACTTTTTTTGGTGGGGAGATTTTTAATGACTGTGTCTATTTCTTTAGGGATTACGTGACTGTTTAGATGGTTTATCTGCTCCTTGTTTAACTTTCGTACCTGGTATCTATCTAGAAAAGTTTCCATTTCATCCAGATTTTCCAATTTTGTTGATTATAGGCCTTTGTAGTTGGATCTGATGATTTTTTAAATTTCCTCTGTTTCTGTTGTTATGTCTCCCTTTTCAGTTCTGATTTTATTAATTTGAGTACTGTCTCTGTGCCCTTTGGTTAGTCTGGCTAGGGGTTTGTCTATCTTGTTGATTTTCTCAAAGAACCAGCTCCTGGTTTTGTTGATATTTTGTATAGTTCTTTTTGTTTCAATTTGGTTGATTTCAGCCCTAAGTTTGATTATTTCCTGCCGTCTACTCCTCTTGGGTATATTAGCTTCTTTTTGTTCTAATGCTTTCATGTGTGCTGTCAAGTTATTAATGTATGCTCTTTCCATTTTCTTTTTGTGGGCACTTAGAGCTATGATTTTTCCTCTTAGTACTGCTTTCATGGAGTCCCACAAATTTTGATATGATGTGTCCTCATTTTTATTTAAATCTAAAAAGTCTTTAATTTCTTTCTTTATTTCTTTCTTGACCAAGTTATCATTGAGTAGAGCATTGTTCAGTTTCCACATGTATGTGGGCTTTCCATTGTTTTTGTCTATGTCAAAGACGAGTCTTATTTTATGGTGGTCTGATAGGGTACAAGGGATTATTTCAATCTTTTTGTATCTGTTGAGGCCTGTTTTATGACCAATTATATGATCTATTTTGGAGAAGGTACCATGAGGTGCCGACAAAAAGTTATATTCTTTTGTTTTAGGATGAAATGTTCTATAGATGTCCGTTAAGTCCAATTGGTTCATAACTTCTGTTAGTTTCATTGTGTCTTGGTTTAGTTTCTGTTTCCATGATCTGTCCACAGCTGAGAGTGGGGTGTTGAAATCTCCCACTATTATTGTGTGAGGTGCAATGTATGCTTTAAGCTTTAGTAAAGTTTCTTTTATGTATGTGGGTGCCCTTGCATTTGGAGCCTAGATGTTCAGAATTTCAAGTTCCTCTTGGTACATGTTTCCTTTGAGGAATATGAAGTGTCCTTCTTTATCTTTTTTGATTACTTTTGGTTGAAAATTGATTTTATTTGATATTAGAATGGCTACTCCAGCTTGTTTTTTGAGACCATTTGCTTGGAAGATTGTTTTCCATCCTTTTACTCTGAGGTAGTGTCTGTCTTTTTCACAGAGGTACATTTCCTGTATGCAGCAAAATGCTGGGTCATGTTTATGTATCCAGTCTGATAGTCTATGTCTTTTTATTGGAGAATTGAGTCCATTGATATTAAGAGATATTAAGGAAAAATGAATGTTGTTTCCTGTTATTTTTGTTATTGGCAGTGGAGATATGTTTGTATAGCTACCTTCTTTTAGGGATGTTGGAAGATTACTTTCTTGCTTTTTCTAGGTTGTAGTTTCCCTCCTTGTGTTGGAGTTTTCCACCAATTATCCTTTGAAAGGCTGGATTTGTGGTAAGATATTGTGTAAATTTGTATTTGTCATGGAATATTTTGGTTTCTCCATCAATAGTGATTGAGAGTTTTGCTGCGTATAGTAGTCTGGGCTGGCATTTGTGTTCTCTTAGGGCCTGTATGATATCAGTCCAGGATCTTCTGGCTTTTATAGTCTTTGGTGAGAAATCTGGAATAATTCTTATAGGTCTGTCTTTATATGTTACTTTGCTTTTTTCCCTTACTGCTTTTAGTATCTTCTCTATGTTTTGTATATTTGATGTTTTTATTATTATGTGACAGGAGGTCTTTCTTTTTTGGTTTAGTCTACTTGGGGTTCTGTAGGCTCCTTGTATATTTAAGGACACCTCTTTCTTTAGGTTAGGGAAGTTTTCCTCTATAATTTTGTTGAAGATATTTACTGGCCCTTTAAGTTGGGAGTCTTCACCTTCATCAATACCTATTATCCTTAGGTTTGGTCTTCTCATTGTGTCCTGGATTTCCTGGATGTTTTGTGTTAAGAATATTTTGCATGTTGCATTTTCTTTAAGAGTTGTGTCTATGTTTTCCATGCTATCTTTTGTGCATGAACTTCTCTCTTCTATCTCTTGTATGCTGTTGGTGATGCTTGTGTCTATGACTCCTGACCTTTTTTCTAGGTTTTCTATCTCCAGGGTAGTCTCCCTTTGAGATTTCTTTATTGTTTCTACTTCAATTTTTATATCCTGGATGGTTTTGTGTAATTCCTTCACCTGTTTGGTTGTGTTTTCTTGCATTTCTTTAAGGGCTTCTACCTGTTTACCTGAGTTCTCCTCAAATTTTTTGAGAGTGTTATTTAAGTCCTTTTTAAAGTCCTCTATCATCATCATGAGAAGTGATTTTAATTCTGAGTCTTGCTTTTCTGGTGTGATGTGGTGTTCAGGCCTTGCTATGGTGGGGGAACTGGGTTCTGGTGATGCCAAGTAACTTTGGTTTCTGTTGTTTACATTCTTAAGCTTGCCTTTCACCATTTGGTTAGCTGCAGTGCTACTCACACTCATTGGTTCTGACTGGAGTCTGCCTTTCCAGTTATCTTTGTTGTGTCAGAACTCCTCGGGGTCCAGATGGCTATGATCCTGAGCTCCAGCTGCTCTGGTTACAGTGGCTCCTCTAGGATATCTCAGGATATGGTGTCTCCATGGTAGTAGCCCAGCTAGGTGTTTGCTGCTCTGAATGTAGTTGCTCCTCTAGGATGTTTCAGGATATGGTGTCCCCTGCTCTGCAGCTCTGTGGGCCGTGTTCTCTCTAGGATGCCTGCAGCTCTGGGTCCTTGACCTCTCTTGGGTACCTCTGCAGCTCTTCGATCTGTGACCTGTGACCTCCCTAGTGTGCCTCTGGTCTCAGTTTCCAGAGGGGAGCAGATCGGTTGGGAGACTGCCCCAGCCACTGGTATCTGGGCCAGGAGTGGAAGGGGAGTGGCTTTCTGCAGGGGCAAGGTCTGGATGCCAGGTGTGCTCTGGGGTCTCCCTACTGTCAGTTGTGCTTCTAAGGCCTAGGGTGGTATGTGGGTTCTCCTACCTGCTGCTCTGCTGTCCGTGCCCTCCGTAGGGTGCCTCTGGGCTCAGTTTCCAGAGGGGAGCAGATTGGCTGGGAGGCTGCTCCAGCCACCAGTGTCAGGGCCAGGCCTTCCTCAACACTTTACATCTCACAAAATCCCTCACTGTCTTCTGGCCTTCTGGATACTCATTCCCAGATAGTTGAACCCACAGCTCCCAAACTGAAATATCTATACTCTCATATAACGTTGTTTCCATTTTGTGCTGTTCCCAACTTTGGATTCATTGACCATAGTTCATGATCAAAGGATGGAAAGTATATATGCAGCATGAAAACTAAACAAACATATGATTTATATCTTTTGTTGACAGGCCAGAGTGACATGGAAGTTCAACATTACTTGGATTGGAATCAAATTTAAATTTTGTTATTTTTTTTAATTTTAATTTTTGGGGTTTTCTGAAATATTTGGAATCTTCCATTTTGTATATCCACTGGGAGGCTTAAACTGGAACTGAAAACATGCATAAGAAGTATGCATGTTTTCTACAACCCAGAAACAACTGGATGGTTAAAAATACATAGGATAAGATCCCGGGAGAAGCAATAAGCCTTTGAAGTGCACCGTGCTCCCAGCATGTGCTTACGATGGGTCTCTGGACTTTATCTTCTCCTGTGACTATGGAGACTTTATATCATGATGACTGTATCAGTCAGAGTTCTCTAGAATTAGAGAACTTATAGAATGTCTTTATATATTAAGGAATTTATTGGAATGACGTATAGTCTGCAGTCCAAATAACCCAACAATGGGCAGCTGTGAATGAGAAGTCCAAGAGTCTATTAGTTGCTCAGTCCCACAAGGCTGATGTTGCAGCAGGTCTTCTGCATAAGCTGGGATCCTGAAGAAGTAGGTTCAAACAGATGTGCTGGCAATAGCAAACAGGTGAAGAAGGAAACCTTGGGGTGAATGGGAGGCCTGAAGTTTCTAATCCTCTAACCAACTTCCTTCCTTTGAGAGCTGCCAAATGTCACCACATTGACATAACCTCAGCTGTGCCTGAAAGAAACTTATTGTAATAAAACATGTTCTTTTCACCTTTATGATCTCATAGGACTTTGAAAATTTTATGACCTTTAGTTTCACATCAGGAACTAAAGGGATAAAGACCAAATAGATAATCTTTATTATGAGTTAGACATGACAGTTTCTCACACCATACTTTCATATTTACTTTGTGACTTAACTTGGCCATGACTCTTAAGTAGAAGAGATACTCTTCCTATGTCTTACATTCTCTCACTTATTCTCTGATACATCTACCAGTTTACAATGACCAGAGCAGAACAGACAATATTTTTATGACAATGATGGAGACTTACAGCAAACTGGCCCCTGGCAAGACAAGGCTAGGCAAAGCTGACTTTCTTTCTCTCTCTCTCTCTCTCTCTCTCTCTCTCTCTCTCTCTCTCTCTCTCTCTCTCTCTCTCTGTCTTTCTTTCTTTCTTTCTTTCTTTCTTTCTTTCTTTCTTTCTTCTTTCTTTCCTTGGTGAAGCTGATTTTCTTTCTTTCTTTCTTTTTTTCTTTCTTTTTTAATTTATTTTTTATTGGATATTTTATTTACATTTCAGATGCCATCCCCTTTCCCCATTTCACCTTCCTAGAAAACCCCTCTTTTTTATTTTTTATAGTGATTTTTTTTCTTTTTAAATTTATTTTTATTAGATATTATTTACATTTCAGATTTTATCCCCTTATCCACCTTCCCTCCACCACCCAGGAACCTCCTATCACAACCCCCCTCCTCATGCTTCTATGAAGATATGCCCCCACTTACCCCCCCCACTCCCACCTCCCCACCCTCAAATCCCCCCCCACTAGGTGTTCATCCTTCAAGACATTTCAAATGCCCTACTCTAAGCCCTACTTCTGTGACTTTTCTTTTCTTTTTTTCTTTTATATTTTATTTACATTTAAGATGCCATCCCCTTTCTACATTTCCCCTCCCTAGAACACCCCTGTCCCATGCCCCCTTTCCATTTGCTTTTATACGATTTTTTAAAAATGTTAATCAAAGGATTTATAAGTTGATAATGCTCAATCAGAAGTGTAACCCAATACCCAACCTAGATATAAAAACTATCTTTGACTGGTGGAGACATGTGAACATCTGCCTCCATGCCCCCTCTCTCTTTCTCTCTCTCATCACCTAGCTTCTCTTCTTCATCTTCTCTCCTTGTTCTATCTCTTCCTCTCAGTACTCCTTCCCACTTAGCTCCTCCTACATATCACTCTTCCTGTTAAAGTAGAACTTTCTCTCAAAATACAATTAGAACATACTTATTCCTAATTGTACCAGTGAGATACAAGATAGTCCTAATACCCAGTCCATCATTCTGTTGACTAACCAGAACCTCTGTCATCTCTTCTAACTAAAACACTTACTTTTGATCCTGGCTTTTTGGCTTTAGAATGAATGTCAGCTGAAAACCATCTACTCAGATCTTTTCTCTCAAAGTAAATAGCCAGGATTGGTTATGAGACTATAGGTCTTCAACCCCATCAGAAATCCAGAATGACTGAGTTAATGGAAGTTATGGGAAGCACTAAGCATAGCTTCTAAAACTTAGCCAATTTATAGAGACCGCTGAACACCTGAAAAGCCCCTATACTACTGAACGTTGGAGCAAAAACCCCTATCTTATACACCCTTCTCCTTTTTGCTTTTATACAATTTTTAAAATGTTAACCAAAGGCTTTATGAATTTGGTAATGCTCAATATCAATCAGAAGTGTAACCTAATACCCAACCTAGATATAGCAACTATCTTTGACTGGCAGAGACATGTGAACATCTGCCTCCATGTCTGGCTCCCCTCTCACTTTCTCTCTCATCGCCTAGCTCCTCCTCCCCTTCTCCTCCTCCTCTCTTACTCCATCTCTTCATACTCCTCCCACTTTATCTCCTCTTACATATTACCCTTCCTGTTAAATTAAAACTTTTCTCTCAAAACAGAGTTAGAGCATAACTATACCAATTTATGTCAGTAAGGTGCAAGATAAACCTAAGACCCAGTCCATCATTTTGTTGACTAAGCAGAACCTCTGTCATCTCTCCTAAATAAAAGACTTAGTTCTGAACCTGGCTTTTTTTCTTGGCTTTAGAATGAATGTCAGATGAAAACCATCCTCTCAAATCTTTTCTCTGAAAGTAAATAGCAAGGATTGGCTATGAGACTATAAGTTTTCAACCCCATCAGAAATCCAGAATGATTGAGTTAACTGAAATTATGGGAAGTACAAAGCATAGCTTCTAAAACATAGCCAATTCATAGGGACTGGTGAACACCTGGACAGTCCCTATACTACTGAATGTTGGAGCATCCAATCTTCAGCCTTCTAGCCCAGGATCATCTGACAGACCTAGTGATGCAGAATTATTAAGGGCTGATTATTCTGTCTTGGCAGATATAATAAGTCGACTATTCTGCAAGTGTGTCCTTTTCTGGACAGTGATTTGTCTGTAGATGGAAAGAGGCAATTCTTGCCTAGTGGCTGTCTCACCACAATTGGAATAACTCCAAAGATGCTCAATTTCTTCTTAGAATCCAAGACAGGAAGCTGTCAGGAGCAGATAGGTCTCTAATCAAAATGAACATTAATACAGAAATGTTTGTAACATCAATTCTGTGGATTTCTGATGTTTGAAAACCAACTATTTAAGTAAGGCAATCTGGACCGTTGTCTGTTAACTCCTCTCAGCTATTTCTAAAGAAAATATGGAAAACACCCTAACAATAAACTCAGAGCCATGAATTTGCTATAGGCCTTTAACTCACAAACTAACCACCTCAAATAAGTTAAAAAAGTTAAAGAAGGACTGGGTCTAAGCCTTGTATTCCTAAGTGTGTTATACAGGCACAATGCCTATGATAGTAAAAATATTCATCTCACTTTTATATTAATAAGAAGCTCATACCAATGAAAACCTTAAATTTGAAATCAAAGTAAATTTTGTACCATTTAAGAAATTATAACTTTATCTTAATAACAATTATACATATTTCTACCATAGGTTATGGCTATGCAATATGTCCTAGCTAATCCTCCCTGTTCCACCAAAAGCACTACTTTTCCCTAGAAAGACAGCCCAATATTAGCCACCTCAGTCCCCAAGCCCAGGGAATAGGGTGATGACTTTTCATTAACTTCTTCACGCTGATTATGGGTGTTGAGATATTAGAAGAGGGGTTGGGGGAAGAGTAAATTGATAAGCCTCTGACACTGTGTCTTCACTGCATCCAGATGGAATTCCAGGACATCAGAGGTTTGAGCAGGTCTGCTCAGCTTTCCTGATGAGTAGATACACCAAGGCTATGTATTCTGCAACATACAATTCTCAAAACAAATTTTAGTATCAAGATAATTGTTTGTTTGAATTCTGGAATCTAGTCTTCTGGAGGCCTGCCTCTGTCATGTCTAATCCATATAATTCTGCGAGTTTCTATGAAGGTGTGCTCCCACCATCCTCCCATTTTTGCCTTCCTGCTCTCAAATTTCTCAACATCAGGGAATCCAAACTTTTGGGCACCTAGACCCTCCACTTTCACTGATACCTAACCACTTACCCCATTCCCCCCTCCAATTACTATGAGGGTGTGCTCCCAACATCCTCTCATTCCCGCCTCCCTGGTCTTGCAATTTCCCAACACTAGGGAATCCAAACTTTCAGGTACCAAGGCCTTCCACTTCCATTGATGCCTGGCAAGGCCACCCTCAACTACCTATACAAGTGGAGCCATGAGTCCCTCCCTTTGTGTTCTCAGGCTGGGGATTTTAGAATGGCTCCTCCAGCTTGTTTCTTAGGACCATTTGCTTGAAAAATTGTTTTTCAGCCTTTTACTATAAGGTAGAGTCTGTCTTTGCACTGAGGTGGGTTTCCTGTATGCAGCAAAATGCTGGGTGCTGTTTATGTATCCAGTCCATTAGCCTATGTCTTTTAATTGGGGAATTGAGTCCATTGATGTTAAGAGATATTAAGGCACAGTGATTGTTGTCTCCTGTCATTTTTGTTATTAGAGGTGAAGTTATCTTTGTGTGGCAACTTCTTTTGGATTTGTTGGAAGAGGGTTACTTTCTTGCTCTTTCTAGGGTATAATTTCCCTCCTTGTATTGGAGCTTTCCTGCTATTATCCTTTGTAATGCTAGGTTTGTGGAAAGATATTGTATAAATTTGGTTTTGTCGTGGAATATCTTGGTTTCTCCATCTATGGTAATTGATAGTTTTGCTGGGTATAGTTTCCTGGGCTGGCATTTGTGGTCTCTTAGGGTCTGTATGACATCTGTTTAGCATCTTCTAGCTTTTGTAGTATCTGGTGAGAAGGCTGGTGTAATTCTGATAGGTCTGCCTTTATATGTTACTTGGCCTTTCTCCCTTACTGCATTTAATATTCTTTCTTTGTTTTGTGTACTTGGTGTTTTGATTATTATGTGACGGGAGGTATTTCTTTTCTGGTCTAGTCTATTTGGCATTTTATAGGCTTCTTGTATGTTTATGGGCATCTCATTCTTTAGATTGGGAAAGTTTTCTTCTTGAATTTTGTTGAAGATATTTATTGGCCCTTTAAGTTGGGAATCTTCACTCTCATCTATATCTATTATCCTTACGTTTGGTCTCCTTATTGTGTCCTGAATTTCCTGTATGTTTTGTGTTAAGAACTTTTTGCATTTTGCATTTTCTTTGACAGTTGTGTCAATATTTTCTATGGTATCTTCTGCACCTGAGATTCTCTCTTTTATCTCTTGTATTTTGTTGGTGATGCTTATGTCTATGACTCCTGATCTTTCCCCTAGGTTTTCTATCTCCAGGGTAGTCTCCCTTTGTGATTTCTTGATTGTTTCTACTTCCATTTTTATGTCCTGGATGTTTTTGTTCAATTCCTTCACCTGCTTGGTTGTGGTCTCTTGTAATTCTTTAAGGGATTTTTGTGTTACCACTTTAAAGTCTTCTCCCTGTTTACCTGTGTTCTCCTCAAATTCTTTGAGAGTGTTATTTATGTCCTTCTTAAAGTCCTCTATCATCATCATTAGAAGTGATTTTAAATCTGAATCTTGCTTTCCTAGTGACATGGGGAATTCAGGACTTTCTTGTGTGGGAGAACTAGGTTCTAATGATGCCAAGTACCCTGGGTTACTGATGCTTATGTTCTTGCGCTTGCCTTTTGCCATCTGTATCTTCTTAGAGCTACCTACCCTGTCCCTGACTGGAGCCTGTCCTTCCTATTATCTTGGTTGTATCAGAACTTTGTGGGGTGGGTGTAACTACTGGGGTAACAGATGGGGCCCAGAATCTGGTCACTGCTCAAGCACAGACAGGATACTGCCCAGGTTAGAGCTCTGGGAGCCCCATTTCCTCTGGGTTCTTAGAGATTGGGGGCAGAGCTGCTGAGCAAGATCTGCTCAGTGCTATGGCCCAGACCAAAGGAACCAGTGCTCCAGGCCAGGAGTGACTTCCTGGGTCCTTGTGGGTCCCAGTTACTCCCTGTTTGGTGTGGCCATTGCTGTCTGCTTACCTAAGATATTGCCATGGGTAGAGTTCCTGGGAGCCCTGCTTCCTCTGGGTTCTGTGTGATTGGGGGCAGAGCTGCCTTCCAGGATCTGCTCAGTGTTCAGGCCCAGACCGCCGAAGCTGACTTTCTTTTGACTCATTGACACATAAGTTAGAATAATGAATAATTATCTTTCTTTAATAAATTACATTATATCAGTAGAAATTAGTGACCCATATAGTATCCAATACATAACAGCATATTTCTATCGTTTTGATTATGAGTTTACTATTAAAATGGTAATTAACAAAATATTCATTTCATGATTTTGTATACTTAGAATATTAATGTCACTGTGTTGGTTTAAATGAGAAATGTCTCTCAGAGTACACAGATTTGAGTGCCTATTCCTCAGCAGACAGTGCTGTTTGGAGAAGTAATGAAGGGGTGTGGCCTTGTGGGAGGAAGTGCATCACTGTGAGTGGGCTGTGAGAGGTTATAACCTCACCCTTCTAGTTTTCTTTCTATTTCTGACTGTGGTTGAAGCTTTGTTCTTTCAACTTTCTCTTTCCATGCCTCCCTTCCCATTATAGACTTTACCTCCAGAACTGAAAAGCAAACCAAACTCTCTTTTTCCTAAGTTACTTTGGGTCATAGTACGTTAATACAGCAATTGAGTAACTAATATACTCACAGACCATTAGAATAAATTATGTGCCTGTTTTTGTTGAAGGGAAGTTTGGGTGATAATGTTTAGCCCTGTACTATACTTAAGTTAAAATGGAATAAACTCATAAATTTAGGAAATGAAAATGAAGAGACATCCAGACTTATGAAAAGGAAGCAATAAGGCTGGATTGATTGCTTAGATGGTACAGTGCTTTTCTCACAAGGAAGATGACCTGAATTTGTGTTCCTAGCACCCATGTAAAAAGTAGGTAAAATGATGTGTATTTACAATTCCAGCTCTGAAGAGGTAGAGACTGGAAAGTCCTGTAGGAAAAGCTGATGTACATTATTACAAAGCAAATGCATGCCTGTCCCAGGGACTGGAAAAGCTGAACAGGATATAGAAACAGTAGCTCAGCTGTAGAACAAATGGTGTATCTGTGCCTATGAGGCGAGCCAGCAAAGAAGCAACACAGTACATAAAGTAGAAGGCAATGCTACTTCATGGCTGCCCTTCACTTTGCATAAGAGCCTCAGGAGTAGTACACTCTCATAAAAGACCTGCTCTACAAAGGATTCCTAGAATAGTTCAGGCTAGCCAAGTTGACAAATTACAGATCCACTAAACGTCATGTACATTTAAGAGGTTTAAAAAAAAATTTTTTTTCTCACAGACTTATTTTAAAATCTTGATTGTCGCATAATATTTGATCACACTATGAACCCTGAGATTGTATTGTTTACAGGACCAATCTGCTTCTAGTTGCGGTGTGTCTCAGCATTAGTGCACACTTTTAATCCTTCTGGCTGGAGTACAGACACAAACTTAGTACACATCTTTAAGCCCAAACAATGAAAGTAACATTAGTTTGTAGAAGGAAGTACCCCTGACTGAAAGTGATGACGAATTGAGAGCCAGACAAAGTGATATATGAAAGAAAGATTTGACAGAATCTTTCTCTCACGAGATTAGACAGAAAAGAGAGGCTACTTAAGAGTACAGAGGAGAGAAGGCAGTTTTACTAAGACAGTTGTGCAAAGATAGGTTGCAGAGGGAGAACAAGCTAGACACAGGTAGAAAGAGTCAGAGAATGAGGAGCCAGAAGGTTAGAACAGATTGCCAGATTGGGGCCAAGCAGAACAAAGTTAGAGGCTAAGAGAGAAGCCAGATTGAATCAGCTATCTTGGAGAGGTGTTTGAGACAAAGCAGGTGAGTTGACCATCTAGACAGAGTTCAGAAAAAGCTCGAAGGAGTGAGGTTATTCACCAGTAAGTCTCATAAGCTGAAAACCTCCTAGGCCTGAATAAGATTGTACAAAGGCTAGAAGCTTCCAGGACTAGGCCTAGGTGGGTCCGAGCTCAGAGACTAAGGATATCGTTTTAAAAAAACTGGATTTTGAAAATGCTACACCTAATTGTCAGTCCCTACTGAGGCCAGTCAGAAGGTCAGGAACTATTTCTCAATTTACGAAAGCAAATGATGAGATTACTCCTCCGTATGTTTAAGGTATAGCTATCGCAGTGTCCTTACAAGGGCATGTCACCAAGCTACCTAACATTGTATTAATTATAACTGAAAAGGTGTGAATTTTCTTTAAATCCATCCCTGTCAAATTGTTTGAAAAATCATCCAATAAAATCCAAAAGTTATTTATTGTGTTGCTCATCTTTAAGTAGCTAAATATCTGGAGCTCCTTGTACCTTTGTCTCCCTCTGGTGTTCGACTGGGGACACTGCAGTTCACTTCTGGACCTTCTGGCTTTTGAGGCCAGCTGAGTTTGCCCACGATTTCAGGTGGTAGAGAAGGTCTAGCTGTCCCGTGTCCTGTTTAGGCCTGGAGGATACAGGGAAGCGAGCATGAGAAGGCTCCGTCTGTCAGAGATGCCTGTATCAGCCCACTATGCCTGTGAGAAGTCTTTAGAGGGTTAATTCCTTTTTTGAGCTGTCAAATCTCAGCCGTGAAGGCTGTTCTACAGGCAATCACACCCCAGGGTCCTTGGTCCTTCTTTAGGCTCAGGGAACCCAAACCCTGTTGTGGCTTGGGGAAGGAGCTTCTCAGTAGTTCTCTATAAACCCCTTAGACCCAGTCAGCGTTTAATTTATGCACTGCTCCAGCTTTAGAGTGCAGCCTTAGCTGGTGTTTTGGGGGATGGGGTGGGGTGGGTGGGTGGACTTTTATCTCTGGTTAGTTGGGTTCTAAGACAGACTTTGGTGTTGCAGTAATTTTAACCCCAATAAACACGTATAAAAACACACAGAAACAAGTTATTATATTTATAAGCTCTATGCCTAGAATGGGCAGCTCTATCACTATAACAATTTATTCCCCAGCTATGAGACCCTTGCTACTTAGTTTCTCCTGGTCACATGGTTATGCTCCATCTTTTCTTCTTCCTCCTCTTCTGTTCTCTCCTCCCTTCTTCTCGCTCTTCTTACCTCCCTCAACTCTCCATTCCACCTTTTCCTTCCACTGCCTAATCACGGGCTCTAGCCTTTATTTGAGTGGTGTTAAAATGGGCAAAAGGTTCACATGATAGAACCTGCGTGCCTGATCAGCTGCTCGATGGAGGGCAGCCCTTCTTGAGGCAAGCAGAATTAACATCAGGATACAAATAGCATCAGGGCAACCCACAACAGTAAGGGTTGGTGTTAGGGTTGCAGTAGAGGTAGCATTAGTGTAAGGTGTAGGATAAATTAATGAGTAGAGGTCGGGGTAAGTGTAAGGGTAAGTTTAAATATAAAATAAGAGTAAGAGTAAGGGCAATGTCAAGGATACAGTTTTATTAAAAGTAAGGATAAGGGTTATGTTAGGATTAGGATTAGGGATAGGGTTAGTGTTAGTATGAGGGTAAAGGGTTAGGGTTAGAATTACGGTTATGGGAAGGGGAAGGAGAGAGAAAGAAAAAGAAGTATAAGGATTAGGATAGATGTAGTGGTGGAGTTCTGTTGAAATGTAGGGTTGTGTGTAGGAGAAGGGTAAGGCTAGGGTAAGGTGTAGGGTTAGGATTACATTTAAGTTTAAGGGTAGGTGTAGGAGTAGACATTGAACCTAAGTTTTGATTAGGAGTGGGAGTTAGGGTAATTGTTAGGGTTATTTTAGGTGGAGATATATGAATAGATGTATGGTATGGGTAGGTTTAGGTGTAAAGTTAGGGGTGAAGTAGAGTTTGATATAAGTGTAAGTGTAGGGGTAGTTGTATGGGTAGGTCTATGATAGGTAGTTGTATGGGTAGGTCTTTCAAATCAGTTGGGGTTAGGTTTGGTTTGGAGGTAGGTATGGAGTTTGGGGTTGGGGTTGGGGATGGGATTGATATACAGGTAGGGTTAGGGGTAGTTGTTGTACCCCTACAGATAGCTGTGGACTCTGTAGTAGCAAAGGGTTAAGTATAAGCATAAAATGTAAGGAAAAAGGTTAGGGTTAGAGTTAGAGTTAGGTTTAGCCTAAGGGTAATACTAAGGGCTAGGGTTAGGATTAATGGTAGAATTAGGGTTTATTAAGGGCAAATGTAAATGTTAGGGTAAAGGTAAGTATAAGAACTAGGGTTAAGGTTAGGTTTGTATTAGGGTTAGGTTTGCATTAATATTTTTAATAAATCCTGGCATGGGGATGTTTCCAGTCTCAATGGTTCATGTTCTCAAATGAAAGACACACATCCAGGCTTTATATTTAATATGCCGTATGTAGCACAATAGCTGGGCAACTATGTTGCTAGAATCTATCTCCTACCAATAATTCTGAGTTATTGCTTACTAATGTTTATGTTCCATCTTGGCTGCTCCTGACACAATTGAGCAGCCCTCTGGGCTTGCACTTTCCTGGACCCTTTACATGAGGGCTCAGACTTTCTGCCCTGCACAATCCTTAGGTATGGTATCTCTCCTTCTTCTCCTCTCCCTCATGTCCCAAGCCCAGGAACCCTAAATCTTACCCCTGTCTTTCTCCTCCCCAGATATTCGCTGTTGACATCTTTATTTATGAATCAGAATTAACTGGGAGCAGGTTCTTATAAGATAAATGCAAACACTCCTGTGAAAAATAATTTGGTGGATCCCATCAGCATTACAAAACAAGCAGCTCCATTCCCCTCTTTTTGTCTAATTAAAAAGGCTATTTACTCTCAGGTATACATTGACAACAATTATAACAATTATGTATATTGTGAGGTATGATATATATTTATAACATCCAGTCTGTCATATTTGACAACTTACATAAAATATTCTATCATCTAGCCTAACTTAAAGAGTTTATAATTCTGTACCTCAATTATGTTTTATTTTAACTTGCATTACCATCTGAAACCCATACTTTCAAATCAGGAACACCTTCCTTAATGTTAAACAACTTAAAAAGTCAATTAAGATACTATAACTAGTCTTAAAACCCATCAGCGATCTGAGAAGAATTAAATATTGCCTGAAAATGTAGGGAGCACACAGACAACACTTCCAAAATTTACACAATTTGTAGAGACAGCTGACTGTCTGGAGAGTCCCTACTATTCCTTGTACCACTGAAGCATCTATCTTCAGCCTTTTGTTTTGGCCCATAACAATTTTACAGACCTTAAGTGAAGCAGGAATTATAAAGGACTAGATTACCTTGTACTGGCAGATGTTAGCATGCAACTATCTAACATCTGTTTGTTTTTTTCTGGACAGTATTTTGTCTGCAGATGAAATCAGGGCACTTCTTACCGAGTGGATTGCTTGCTACAAGTGAAACAACTCCATCTGTAGGTAATGATGCTCAATGTCTTCTTTGATGTGGGATGGGGGTACTTTCAGGAGCAGACATATCTCCCAGTCAACAGATATATTAATAATGAAATGATTTTAAAAGTCATATTATGTGTATCTCTGATGTTTTTGAAGACCACCTATCTATATATAGTATAACTGAATTGTTAAACATTGATTGCTCTTAGCTATTTATTATTTGAATAATCTTGAAAACATTTTACTGTAATTAAATCAAATTCTAATATGACCATGAGTTTATTATCTGAACATTAACTTGCATTATTTAATCATCCCAAACAGTTTGTAATAGTGGCTATTAGAAGGACTGGGTGTAAGCTTTATGTTCTTTTTAAAAAAATATTTTATTTTTATTTTATGTCTGAGTGCTGTATCTGCATGTACCCCTGTACACCTGTTCACCTGTACATGTACACCAGAAGAGGGCACCAGATCCAATTATAGATGGTTGTGAGCCACCATGTGGTTGCTGGGAATTGAACTCAGGACCTCTAGAAGAGACGTCAGTGCTCTTAATCTACTGAGCCATTTCTTTAGCCCTAAGCTTTATATTCTTAAAGGAGGTACATGAGCACAATACCTATCTAAGAGTAACAAATTAATTTAAATTTTTTACCAATATACAAAGATTTATATCAATGAATATCTCAAACCTGTATGAATATATAAATTCTGTACCAATGTAAGAAAATAACATTTAAAATTTCCACATCAAAATATAAAGATTTCAATCAAAGTAAGTTTATGGCTATAAAATGTTTAAGAGTAAATTTAGTAATCTATCACTATATGTCTAATTTCTTATAATATAATTCAATCCCCTCTTTTCTTTTATCTAAGAAAGAAAGGATAGAGAAGAGAAAAGGAAACAGAAATCTTCAAGTTTAAGGCCTCTATTTAGTTTCCTCCTTGTCCAAAATTATGACCTTATTCCCAATTATCCCTTGAATGACAATCTATCTATAATTTATAAAATGTAGATAACCAGACACCTCAAACCTAAGGGATAGGGATGATGATTGTCCACAATTTCTTCTTGTACAACTGGGGTGAATAATTCCTTTTGGGGGGTGCCCAAAAGGAAGTAGGAAAGACTGGAACCATCTGAAAGTCTGGATGAACTGAGGCCATTGGGAATCTACAGAGATTCCTGAAGCTGCTCTCAGAGCAGTCTGTGGGAGCAGCATCAGTTGAGTTCAGAAGCTGAAACAGCAGGTGGTTACAGCATCGCGGAGGGTGAATCTTGTCAGAGCTGCATCTTGATGTTTAATTCTGTAATATAGGAATCTTACAATCAAATTTTTAGTTCTATAAAGATATTTATATGGATTGTGAAAGGTGGACAGACCAGTTAATGATGAATTTGTTTTCATTGTTTGAGCAGGTGAAAGACAATTCTCTCTTTATGTGTCAGTTTGATCAATAACCAAATTGTAATAAATTTTCATTCATGCCATGTGAAGGATGGCATGATGAATTTTAAGAATTCTCTTTAAAACCTCTTTAAAAAGAATTCTCTTTAAAACCATTTAAAAATTTATATTTTAAAAACACTTAAATTAATTCCCATTATTACTCCCCTCTAACTAGTCTTCCATATTCCTCCTGGGGTGGCCTATTAAGTCCTACTTGAATCATTCCACTGTTTTCTAACTCCAGAGTCCCAAATTCCACATTCTTCCAAACAAAGGGATGGTCAGATCTATCGCAACAATATCCTGGCCCTTGGTACCAACTTCTGTCTTAGGGTTTTACTGCTGTGAAGAGACATCACGACAAAGGCAACTCTTATAAGGACAATATTTAATTGGGACTGACTTACAGGTTCAGTGGTTCAATCCATTATCATAAAGGTGGGAGCATGGCAGCATCCAGGCAGGAATGGTACAGAAGAAGCTGAAAGTTCTACATGAAGATGTGAAGGCTGCTAGAAGACTATCTTTCAAGCAGCTAGGATGAGGGTCTTAAAGCCCATGCCCACAGTGATACACCTATTGCAATAAGGCCAAACGGCCTAATAATTCCACTCCCTGGGCCAAGTGTATACAAACCATCACAGTTGGGTAGATGTAGGTGTAGAGACAGGGATTAATGTAGGGTTAGGTATAGTGATAGCAGTAGGGTTCAGTAGGGGTAAAAGTTAAGGCACATAGGGTAAGAAATTTTGGGCCAGAATCATAGTTATAGTTTTAGTTATAGTTATGATAATTGTCAGAGTAATGCTAACAGTAGGGGTAAGATTTGGGTTTGGGTTTGGATTTAGTTTTGGTATTGAGATATGGGTAGTGTTAAGAGTAGGAGTATAGGTAAGTGTAATTGTTAGTATAAGGGTAGGTGTAGAGGTTGATGTTGGGATTGTGGTTTAGGTTGGGATAGGTGTAGGCATAGTAGTAGGGATAGGGTTAGGTGTAGGTAGGTAGAGGGGGAAGGGTAAGTGTAAATGTTAGAGTAAGCATAAGGGCAAAGTTATTTCCATAGGAAGGAATACAGGTAATAGGCATAAGTTCAGTGGTATGTTTAGGTTTTATGGATTGGATTTAGGTAGGGGTGCCAGGAACCATCTAGAAGAGGTTAAATGCTAGCAGGTGCACTTTCTGAGATGTTTTTACTGTGGAACAACAATGAAAGAGCCTTTAAGAGTCAAGCCCCCAAAACCAAAAATTTCAGGAAATGAATCCTACATCTGATATGCCCTTTCTGTCCTTATAAAATTAGTATTATATAGTCCCTTGTCATTAGCCCACTATACTGGGCAAATTTCTGCAGCTCATCTTCTAATGATGCTATATAGGCAAAGAGATGATTTCTCAATTCTTAATGATGATCCTATAATCATTCTGAAAATTTGTACAAGTAATTATTAAGCTCTTTATAACAGGAGTGCTATTAAAACCCTCTCTGATAAGAGAACTGCAATTAGAACTCTATGGTCTTCAAATGTCATGAGTTAATTGCTTCTGAGATAGAAGGCAAGAATTTACAACGTGGAACAGATTCCTAGAGGTTGTAAAAACAGTTAACTAAATGTTATAAAAGGAAACTCATGATTTATTGTAGGTGCACGGACAGACGATATTTACTGGGTTTAATTATACAAAACATCAATGCTAACTTAGTCACAAGAATTTTGTATTTTAACTTTCAAAGAAACTGTAGACCTACAGAGAGAAAAACTCTAGTTAAATAAGTACTTTTAATGGAAACACCTGTAAACATCTCTGTTGTAAATTTCTGGCTCAGTTTATGACTTGAATTTATGTTTGAACTTTTAGTGAACTTTTGTAAAAAGAGATGTGTGGGAAAACAATGTGCTCTATTCCCACAGGATAAAGGTATGGAAGTCTAGGAATGATAACATTACATTACAGCAGATGGCAAGGATAAGATTAGATGAAGGAGAGAGCAAAATTGGGAGGAGGAAGGAGAGGGACAGCAAAGTAGAGTAACTTAGACATTAAGAGAGCAACATAGATATTAAGAGAGCATATAGTCTGATAGGATTCCCCCCTCATTTACTTCCTCTTAAAAGTAAAGACTAGAGCCCTTTTTAAAAATGTCTTCTTACCCTCACCCCCCCCCGCTTCAAGTAACTTTCCCTGGCTGCTTAGGAATTAGATAAACTCTCAGCCAAAGGGTCCAGATTGCAGCATTCCTGTAGAAAAAGAACAAGAACAAAAGGACCTCTTTACTTAGTTATCTGATGTTATACAAAAGGTGTCAATAGATCCAGAGGCCTAGAGCATCTGGCCTCAGAGAACTTAAATTTAAGGTAAGTAAATGCTATAACAACAACAACAACAACAACAACACAGCTCCAACATATGACTAAGTCTTGCTTCTGCTAATTCCCTTTAAATACCTTCAAGAAAAAAACCAAAGCTCTGGAGCTGGCCTCCAGCATATGAGTAAACATAGTGGTAGGTGTTGGCATTGGGCTAGTGGTAGCATTTATGTTTGAACTTTTAGTGAACTTTTGTAAAAAAGGATGTGTGGGAAAACAATGTGCTCTATTTCCATAGGATAAAGGTATTGAGGTCTAGGAATGATAACATTACATTACAGCAGATGGCGAGAATAAGATTAGGAGGAGAAGGAAAGAGCAAGATTGGCAGAAGGAAGGAGTACAGCTAAGGGGTAGGGGTAGAAACTGTAAGGGTAATGGTTAGACTAAGGGTAGGGGAAGGATTGGGGATAATATTTTGGTGTAGTGATAGGCATGGGTGTGGGGGTATGGTTAGAGTTAGGTTTAGAGTAATATTAAAGGCAGTGGAAGGGCTATGCTTAGTATTTGGTGTTTGCTTTGCGTTGGAGATGAGAATGTCATAGGTGTAGAGACAGGGAAATAATTAGGGTTAAAGGTAAGGAAAGGGGTAAAGTTAGGTATAAAGGTAAGACTGGATTTGTAGTAGGTGAATAGGTAGGGTTGGGGCTTGAGTTTGTCTTAGGCGCAGAGTTAGTATTAAGGTTGTGTTAATGGTATGGAATGGTATGGAATGGTATGGAATGGTTGGGGTTAGGGACAGGGTTTGCATAAGGGTAGGGGTAGGTATAGGGTAAGGTTAAGGGTTATGGTAATGGTAAGTGTAAGTATAAGGTTAAGTGTAAAGTTTAGGTTTCATGTTTAGGATATGATCAGGGTTACAGTTAGAGTTATGGTTATGGTTAATGTTAGAGTAAGGTAAGGGTAAGTGTAGTAAAGGTAGGGTTTGATGGTGGGGTTGTGGTTGTGCTTGTCATAGGGGTAACAGTGGGGGTAGAGGTAGGGGTTAAGGTTGGGGTAGATGTAAGATAGGAGTTGTGTTTGGGGTAAGGGTAGGAGTATGTGTATGGGTGAGTTAGAGTCGGGGTAGGTGTAGGAGTAAGGGTAAGGTAAGAAGTAAAGGTAATGGTAAGTATAAGAATATAGGCAAGAGAAAAAGTTAGGGTAATGGCAGAGGTAGTGGTAGTGGTCAGTGTAGGAGTAGATTTACATTTAGGGTTAGGGTTGGGGGAATTGGTAGGGGTGGTTTTAAGAGTATGAGCAGAGTTAGTTGCAGGGTTTGAGTTAAGATTATGGGTAGTGGTTCAATTTGGGGTTTGGAAAGTTGTAGGGATAGAAATAGATACAGGGGAAAGTATAAGAATAAAGGTAAGGTTAAGGGGAAGGGGGAGCATTAGGCTTTTGCTTACAGTAATGGTAAGAGTAATCTTAGGGTAAGGTTAGAGTTAGAGTTAGGGTTTTGGGTTAGGAATAGGATAAGGGTAAGTGTAAAGGCCAGGGTAAGGATAACGTTTAAGGACTAAGATTCAGGTGGTTTAAGGGTAGGGGAACGAGTAAGTGTAAGGACAAGGTTAAGGTTACATTTAATGATAAGGGTAAGGGTAAGATTAAGTATTTTGGACATTTTCCCTGAAACTTAATATGTTCTCATGAGTTTAAACTACAGTTAGTAGTTTTTACATTAGATGTGGAATGGTTTTAATAATAAGACTCTGAGTTTTATTACTATCTCAAACTTTTCATATGTGTTTTAATAGAGGCCCTGCATGTTCCCTATCAACTAAAAGTATTGCATTAAATCATGTGTTAAATGGTTGTCTTAATCACTCCAATGGATGTGCTGTGGTTGTACAATTTAGAAAGCGGTTTCCCTTTTCAGGAATCTTTGCTTGCCAATATGTCTGTTTAAGAGGAAGTTCAAGGTCTTTTCAAAATATGTATTGTGCTTTGTATACTTTTTAAAAAATTAATTAATTAATTTACATCCCAGCTGTTTCCCCTCCTCCACTCATCCCCCTCCAGTTCCTTAACCCAGTCCCCCTCCTTCTTGCCTCCCAGAGGGTGCTCCTCTTCTACCCCCCCCCCCCAGGTATCCACCTTCCATGGGGCCTGCTGTATATATCGTAACAGCATTTAAAGATCTCAACAAAGACTGTGGAATTGTTTTACTAATAGGACAAATAGTTCTTTTTTAATTTCCTGGACTTTTGCATGTGTTTTAATTAATGTACTACAAGTTGCCTATCTCCTAAAAGATCTCCACTAGCACATGTTTAAACTGTCCTAAATTCTAAAATGAATGTGCTAGGATATTGCCCACATGTATTTTAAATAGGAAACTTGAGGTCTTCTTCAGTGTTAAGGTTAGAATTAGGGTTAGGGATAGAGTTAGGGTTAGAATTGTTAGCGTTATTGTTAGGGTTATATATTAGGGTTATATGTTAGGGTTATATTGTTAGGGTTTTGGGTTAGGAATGGGATAAGGGTAAGTGTAAAGGCCAGGGTAAGGATAACATTAAGTTTTAGGACTAAGATTAGGGTTGGGGCTAGGGCTAGGGTTAGGATAAAGGTAAGGGTAATGGTAAGGGTAAGTTTCAGGTTATAGGTAATAGTAAGGCTTAGTGTAAGGTTTAGAGTTAGTGTGAGGTAATGGTAAGGGTAAGGTTACGGTTAGTGTAAGTGTTAGGGTTAGGATTAGGTTTAGGGTGGGGTAATAAGAAGGCTAAGGGAATGGTTTGGAGTAAGATTTGAGTCTGGTGTTCGGGTCAGGGTTGGAGTAGGAGTAGGTGTTGTGGTAAGGGTAAGCAAAAGAGTAAGGGCAGGTGTAGGTATATGGTAGGTTTAGGGGTCTGGGTAGTGGTAGAGTTAGGCTAAGAATTAGGTTTAGGTTAAAGTTAAGTGTAAACTTTAGTGTTCTTTTAGGGTTATGTTTAGGCTTAGAGTAAGAGTAAGGGTACAGGTTAGGGGTAGGGTTAGAGATGAGCTAAGAACCTCCTTGGAATGTGTTTTAAGTAGGTTACTGAAGGTCTTTTTCAAGGTTAAAGTTGGGGTTAGGGTTAGGTTTAAGTGAAAAGTTACAGTTAGGGTATGGTTAGGGTTAGGGTCAGGGTCAGGGTCAGGGTAAAGGTAAAGGTAAGGGTATGAGTAAGGGTGAGCTGAGTATGGTTAAAGTTTAAGGTTAGGGTTAGGATTAGGGTTAGTTTTATGATTCAGTTTAAGATTGGGGTAAAGGTAAGTGTATGGATAAAGGTAAGGGTAAGATTAAATTTAGATTTAACATTCATTGAAGGTTAACTTTAGGATTAGTGTAAGGGTAAGGTTAAGAACCAGGATTAGGCCCTTCTGCCCCTCTCCCGGATCTGAGGCCTGGTGAAGACCCCTGCCCAGTCTGCTCCTGTGTGGTCACTGGATTCCTCCTGAGACATCCTGGAGGGTCCACTGAACCCAGAGCGGTAGGTAGGAAGACCCACACACTGCCCTACGCCCATAGCTGGGTGCAGGGAGCTCTCAGATTCCAGCAGATACTCAAACACCTGCCCCTGTGGATTAGCACTCCCCTTCTGCCCCTTTCCCGGGTCTGAGGCCTGGCGCAGACCCCTGCCCAGTCTGCTCCTGTGTGGACACCAGATTTCACCCAAGACATTCTGGAAGGTCCACTCAACCCAGAGGGACAGAGGTACCACTGAACCCAGAGCAGCAGAGGAACAACTGAACTCAGAGTGACAGACAACATATCCTGAGACATCCTACAAGAGCCACTGCACTCAGAACGGTGGGCACCTTATCCTGAGACATCCTAGAGGAGACACTGCACCCAGAACAATGGACACTTAGCTGGTCTGCTACCTTGGAGACACCATATCCTGAGTCATCCTAGAGGTACCACTGTACTCAGAGCAGCTGGAGAAGATCACAGAGACATCTGGACCCCAAGGAGATCAGACACGAGCAAGATAACTGGAAAGGCAGGCTTCAGTCAGAGACAGCAAGTACAGGTAGCACTAGAGTTAGCCAGATGGTGAAAGGCAAGCGAAAGAACATTAAGCAACAGAATCCAAAGTTACATGGCATCATCAGCACCCAGTTCCCCCATCATAGCAATCCCTGAACACCCCATCACACCAGAAAAGCAGGGTTCAGAATTAAAATCACTTCTCATGATGATGATAAAGGACTTTAAGAGGGACATAAGTAACACTCTCAAAGAATTTAAGGAGAACACAGATAGACAGATAGAAGCCCTTAAAGAGGAAACACAAAAAATCCTTTAATGAATTGCAAGAAAACACAACCAAACAGGTGAAGGAATTAAACAAAACCATCCACGATCTAAAAATGGAAGTAGAAACAATAAAAAAAAAATCACAAAGGGAGACTACCCTGGAGATAGAAAACCTAGGAAAAAGATCAGGAGGCATAGACACAAGTATCACCAACAGAATACAAGAGATGGAAGAGAGAACCGCATGTGCAGAAGATACCGTAGAAAACATTGACACAACTGTCAAAGAAATCTAAAATACAAAAAGCTACTAACCCAAAACATACAGGAAATCCAAGACACAATGAGAAGGCCAAACCTAAGGATAATAGGTATAGATGAGGGGGAAGACTCCCAAATTAAAGGACCAGTAAATATCTTAACAAAATTATAGAGAAAAACTTTCCTAACCTACAGAAAGAGATGTCCGTAAATATACAAGAAACCTACAGAACTACAAATTGTTTAGACCAGAAAAGAAATACCTGCCGCCATATAATAATCAAAACATCAAATGTACAAAAAAAAGAAAAAAAATACTAAAAGCAGTAAGGGAAAAGGTAAAGTAACATATAAAGGCAGACCTATAAGAATTCCACCAGACTTCTCACCAGAGACTATACAAGTCAGAAGATCCTGGACTGATATCATATAGACCCTAAGATAACATAATTGCCAGCTCAGCAAAACTCTCAATCACTATTAATGGAGAAACCAAAATATTCCATGACAAATCCAAATTTACACAATATCTCACCACAAATCCAGTACTTCAAAGGATAATTGGTGGAAAACTCCAACACAAGGAGGGAAACTACAACCTAGAAAAAGCAAGAAAGTAATCTTCCAACAACCCTAAAAGAAGATAGCTATACAAACATAACTCCACCATCAATAACAAAAATAACAGGAAACAACATTCATTTTTCCTTAATATCTCTTAATATCAATGGACTCAATTCTCCAATAAAAATACATAGACTCTCAGACTGGATACATAAACACGACCCAGCATTTTGCTGCATACAGGAAATGTACCTCTGTGAAAAAGACAGACACTACCTCAGAGTAAAAGGATGGAAAACAATCTTCCAAGCAAATGGTCTCAAAAAACAAGCTGGAGTAGCCATTCTAATATCAAATAAAATCAATTTTCAACTGAAAGTAATAAAAAAAGATAAAGAAGGACACTTCATATTCATCAAAGGAAACATGTACCAAGAGGAACTTGCAATTCTGAACATCTATGCCCAAATGCAAGGGCACCCACATATATAAAAGAAACTTTACTAAAGCTTAAAGCATGCATTGCAACTCACACAATAATAGTGGGAGATTTCAACACCCCACTCTCAGCTATGGACAGATCATGGAAACAAAAACTAAACTCAGACACAATGAAACTAACAGAAGTTATGAACCAATTGGACTTAACGGACATCTATAGAACATTTCATCCTAAAACAAAAGAATATACCTTTTTCTCAGCACCTCATGGTACCTTCTCCAAAATAGACCATATAATTGGTCACAAAACAGGCCTCAACAGATACAGAAAGATTTAAATAATCTCTTGTAACCTATCAGATCATCATGGACTAAGACCGTCTTTATTATGGACAAAAACAACAGAAAGCCCACATAAATGTGGAAACTGAACAATGCTCTATTCAATGATGACTTGGTCAAGAAAGAAATAAAGAAAGAAATGAAAGACTTTTTAGAATTTTGTGAAAATGAGGATACATCATACCAAAACTTGTGGGACTCCATGAAAGCAGTACTAAGAGTGGTGTGTAGGTGGGGGCACACCCTCATAGAAGCAGGAGAAGGGAGGATGGGATAAGGAGCTCCTGGGTGGTAGGGGGAATGGGATAAGGGGATAAAATTTGAAATGTAAATATAATATCCAATAAAAAAGAAGGAAAAAAGTTGTTATAACCAACATCTTTAATAAAATGTCAGCCCTCTTAAAAATTATCTTGATACTAAAATTTGTTTTGAGAATTGTATATTGCAGAATACACAGCCTTGGTGTATCTACTCATCAGGCAAGCTGAGCAGATCTGCTCAAACCTCTGATGTCCTGGAATTCCATCTGGATGCAGTGAAGCTACAGCGTCAGAGGCTTATCAATTTACTCTTCCTCCCACCCTTCTTCTAATATCTCAATGCCCGTAATAAGCTTGAAGAAGTTAATGAAGAGTCAGCGTCCCTGTGCCCTGGGCTTGGGGACTAAGGTGGTTAATATTGGGCTGTCTTTCTAGGGAAAAATAATGGTTCTGTTGGAACAGGAAGGATTAGGTAGGGCTGCCTCTTTCCATCTACAGACAAATTACTGTCCAGAAAAGAACACACTTGCAGAATAGTCAACTGATTATATCTGCCTAGACAGAGTAATCAGCCCTTAATAATTCTGCAGCACTAAGGTCTGTCAGATGATCCTGGGCCAGAAGGCTGCAGATCAGATGCTCCAACATTTTGTAGTATAGGGACTGTCCAGATGTTCAGTGGTCTCTATAAGTTGGCTAAGATTTAGAAGCTATGCTTTGTGCTTCCCATAATTTCAGTTAACTTAGTCATTCTGGATTGGTGACGGGGTTGAAAACTTATAGTCTCATAGCCAATCCTGGCTATTTACTTTAAGAGAAAAGATTTGAGTGGATTGTTTTCAGCTGCCATTCATTCTAAAGCCAAGAAAAAGGCCAGGTTCAGAACTAAGTCTTTTATTTAGGAGAGATGAGAGAGGTTCTGGCTAGTCAACAAAATGAAGGACTGGGTCTTAGGACTATCTTGTACCTCACTGGTACAAATTTGTATAATTATGCTCTAATTGTATTTTTGAGAGAAAAGTTTTATTTAAACAGGAAGGGTGATGTGTAGGAGGAGCTAAGGTGAGAGGAAGAGAAGGAGTAAGGAGAGGAGGAGAAGAAGCAGAGGAGAAGCTAGGTGATGAGAGAGAGAAAGAGAGAGAAAGAGAGGGGGTGACATGGAGGCAGATGTTCACGTGTCTCCACTAGTCAAAGATAGTTGACATATCTAGGTTGGGTATTGGGTTACACTTCTGATTGAGCATTACCAAACTTATAAAGCCTTTGATCAACACTTAAAAAAATTGTATCAAAGCAAAAAGGAAAAGGGGGCATGGGATAGGGGTTTTCTAGGGAGGGAAAATGGGGAAAGGGGATGGCATCTGAAATGTAAATAAAATATCCAATAAAAAAAAACGAACCAGGATTAGGAGGTATGGTTAGTGTAAGCATAATGGCAAACATTAGATTTAGGGTTAGTGTTAGAGTTAAGGTTAAGGCTAGGGTAAGTGGAAGGATAAGTGTGTGGTAAGGGTCATGTTATGGTTTAGAGTTTATGGTTTGAGTCAGGAATTGTGTAAGGGTTAGGTTTAGATTTAGGTTTTGAGTTAGGGGTAAGATTAAGGTAAGAGTAAGAGCAGGTGTAGGGGTTGATGTGTTTTGGGTTTAGTTTGGGGTAGGGGCATGGTTTGGTGTGGGGTTAGGTGTAAGGGAAGGTGTAGGTGGAGGGTTGGTTAGTGTTGGGGGAGAGGTAAGGGTAAGTTAAGTGGTAAGGGTAAGCATATGGGTAGGAGTAAGGGTACAGTTAATGATATGAGTAGGCACAATGATATGAGTAGGTTTAGCTGTAGGCTTGGGAGAAAGTGGAGGTTTAGAGTATGGATAGCTGTTAAGGTTTGGGTTGAAATAGAAGTAGAGGTAGGGGTAGAGGTTGGAGTTGGGATAGGGTTAGGAGTAGGGCTAGAAGTAGTGTTAGGGTTTTGTTAGGGTTAGGGTTAGGGATAAATGTAGGCATAAGTGTAGGCATAGGGGTAGGGGTGGAGTTAGGGTTGTTATTGTTGCTGTAGGGATAGGGGTAGGGGTAGTGTTAGGGGTAGATGTAGTGGGTTGCCCTGATGCAGTTTGCATTCTAAGGTTAATACTGGTTCCTTGAGAGAGGTTGCTCCATCAGTCAGATAATCATACACTCAGCTGATGCCATGTGGACCTTCTTCTCATTTTAGCTAGTAGACAATAGTCTAGAGCCTGAGAATGGGCAGTGGTGGTGGGGTTGGGAAGGCTTGAGACAGGGTGGCAGTTAAAGGAAGAAAGAGAGAGGACAGAGGAAGAGGAGGGGAAAGCCATGATGGGCCAGATCCATATGGCTGGGAGAAATCACAAGGAACAATGAGTCTTATAGTCTGCGAACAAGTTAGTATAGTCCCAGAGCTGCCCAATCTATGCATCTGGATCATAATTAAAATATCTGGATTGTGTGCTTTTTATACAGGCTTATTAGGGTTGAAAATTTCAGCAACAAGTTGGCATATCTTATGTCAGGAATAGAACTGAAATAACCTGAGATAAAAGTCCCCCAAACCCCAAATATACAACTAGGGCTGACATGTAAAGCTGCAGCAGGGTGGAAATTAAGCATGGAGTGGATCTATGGGGTCTACAGAGTGATAACTGAGACATCCTCCTCATGCCTCAAGTAAACCACTGAAACCAGAGGCAGCACCCAAGCCTCAAGGTGGGACATAAGGTGGCACCAGTGCCACAACACAGATTGGGTTCCCAGAACCTGAGAGAAGGACAAAGAACCCTGAGACATGGCTGCCTGAGAATCATTCTTTACACCTGAGGATCAACACCTGGAAAACAGCAGCTAAGTTCCCAGAGCCTTCTTCCAGTCTCAGCAGGATTATCTGGGCATCTAGGCCCTGAGCAAACGTTCCCTTGCTTGCTTTCCTGTATCCCAGACATCTATATAGTACATGGGACAGCCAGCCCCACAACCCTGACTGCTTCCTCTGCAGGGTGCCTGAGATCAGCACAGCTGCTGCCGGCTGCAAGACAGACAAAGACAAAGAAGGCTCAGAATTATAGAACCCGTGGTCTTTCTACACTCAGCCCCTCCCTGTGAATAACAGAATCAGAGGGGACTGCAGTGTCCTGAATCGAACGCTAGAGGGAGACAAATGTACAAGAAGCTCTGGATCAGGCACTAAGAAATATACATTGATGATGATGACGACGATGATACTGTGATGTCATTTTGTACAGTTCGAAAGAGATGAACTTAAAGAAAATTGACATCCTGCCAGTCACCATTATTGCAATGTTAACTTTTAATAATATCCTTGGTTTACTATATATTCTCAAAAAAGAGGGCCCTAGGAAAAAAATTCATGACCCCTAGAAAACAGATTAAGAGATTTATAAAATAGAATGAGAACAATGTCAAGTGTGGGGAAAATACAGAAAATTATAAATCAAAGCATGGAGACTGTTCAGATCACTGGGAAACAGGAAGAGAAAACGTCTGAAAATTGTAAACAGAAGCTGTAAAAACCCCTAGAATAAAAACTTCAGAAATTCATAGATTAGATTGAAAAATACAGAGATAAATTTGAGACTGAGCAACACTGCCTAGAGGAAACACTGGAACTAAAGGTACAGGAATTTTCAGGTTAAGATAAGCAACAGAGAGAGAGAAAAATGAAGGTTGAAGACCAGAGCTGCAAAAGACAGTAGAACAAAAGATAAAGAATTTCATAGATCAGAGTAAACAACAGAGAGATAGCAATAAAATTTGGAAGCAGTGCCTGGGGGATAATTTAGTAAAGTCAATAAATCAAAATAAGATAGTTGCTACAATATCAGAATTACAACATAAAGAAAATTTAAAGTTATGGGAGCAGGATCTAGAACAAAAGATACTGGAATTTATAGAGCAGAATGAACAATGGAGAGAGAGGATTTAAGAATTGGCAGCATGGTGTAGAGGAAACACTAGAAACATATACAGGAATTTCTAGGACTGTGATAGGATGGTTGGTTTTGGTTGAAGCGCTGGCTGGAAAGCTCAGAGACCCAACAGGTGTCCTTTGTCCATGCCTGTAAGGGATGGGCATCCCAGAATCCAGAATCCAGGCTCCTAACACGTGGCACGGAACTTCATTAACTCCATTAACCTGCACCATCGGTCATGTAGGACACAGGTAGAGGGCATGACTAACAGGCTTCAGCGTTGAGATATTTACACATTAATGAGTTATCTAAAGGCCAGGGGCATAGTTAATTAAGTTATTCCTTCCCCTATTCCCCTCCCTATTTAAGCCAGCTCTCCCCTGGTTTAATGGGGCACATACACCATCTAGACCCAATTACCACACCATGACAATAAGAGTCCTGAAATCCCTTTTGGAACCAGACTTTCTAGTCATGTGACCAGTGTGGAAGACTTCCCTGCACTCCTGCCCACGGTGTGCAGACCTTCCTCTTGCATGTGGGACCTACCTGCATGGAACACCCCGCCTCGAGACCCCACCCCCTGCCACGCGCGACTTGTCCCACAGGAATTCATAAGATAAGTAACAGAGAGAGGAAAGGAACGTTGGAGACAGAGGATGGAGAAGACACTAGAACAAAGGATATAAAATGTCACAGATCAGACTGAGCAGGACAGAGAAAATAATGAGGATTGGAAGCAAGACTTGGAGGAGAACCTTCTAAAATTAATCAATCCAAATAAAATAGACACCAGAATATCAGAATTACAATATAAAGGAAAAAGGTGTGTCTTTGTATGGGCTTATTAGGGTTCAAAACTCCAACAAGGGGGTAGATATAGGGGTAAGGGTAGGAACAGGAGTGTGGGTAAGGTTAAGGGCAAGGGTAAACGTGAGTGCAAGTGTAAGTGTAAATGTAAGAGTAGGGATAAGGCTAAGTGTTATGGACATTTCCCCTTGAAACTCAACGTGCTTTCATGGGTTCAAACTGCACTGAATAATATCTAGAGTGGACATTAAGTGGGTTTACTAATAGGACACTGTTCTTTATTCTGGGTTTACTAATAGGACACTGTTCTTTATTACTTTTCTGAACTTTTCATGTGTTTTTTCTTTTCTTTCTTTTTTTCTTTTCTCTTTCTTTCTTTCTTTTTTTCAACATGGGGTTTCTCTGTGTAGCCTTGGCTGTCCTGGAACTCACTCTGTAGACCAGGCTGGAACTCAGAAATCCGCCTGCCTTTGCCTCCCAAGTGTTGGGATTAAAGGTGTGCCCCACCAGTGCCTGGCTTCATGTGTGTTTTAATGAAGGCACTGCAAGTTCCCTGCCTTCTAAAATCACTGCATTAAAATGTTTGTCCTAATCTTTCTAAGGTACGTGCCATGGTTGTACAATTAAGAAAGTAAGTTTTTCAGTAATCTTTGCTTGCCCACATGTGTTTTATAAGAATATACTCAAGATAACTTTTTTTTTCAGAATATGTACTGTGTTTTGCGTGTTTTAACTGCATTTAGTAATTTTTGTAATGAATGTTTTATTAATAGGACATGGTCTTGCTTTAATGTTCAGTACCTTTGAATGTATTTTAATTAAGGCACTACAAGGACCCTATCTCCAAAGATATTCTTTATTAGCACATGGATATATTGTTCTAATCTCTAAAATAGATGTGTTAGAAAACTGCCCACATGTTTTTTTTAAAAATAGTAAATAGTGTTGGGGTTAAAGATAGGTTTAGGGATACAGTTACTGTTAATGATAAGGTTAGCTTGAGCTTTATGATAAGGGTTGGGGCAAGGTAAGGTTATAGGTTAGGGCTAGAGATATGGTTAGGGTAAGGGGAAGGATAATGATTAGCATAATTTTAAGGATAAAATAAGGGTAAAGGTTAGGTTTATGTTTAGAGTTAGCATGAGGTTCAGGGTAAATATTATCCTTACAGTTAGTGTTAGGCTTAGGATTAGGGTTAGGTTTAGGGTAGGGATAATGAGGAGTCTAGGAATAGGGTTTCGAATTATGTATGGGTTTGTGGTAGGAGTATGATTAGAAATAGAAGTAAGTGAAGCTAACAGGCAAATGCAGTGGAAATGTAAGTGTAAGGATATGGGTATGAGACTAAGGGAGAGAGTAAGGGTAGATATAGAGGAAGGGTTAGAGGTAGCTTTAGGGGTAGGTGGAATGTTAGTGTTAGTCTGATGGTTAGGTTTATGTTAAGGGCAAAAGTATGGGTTAGAGTTGTGAGTAGGTTTAGTTTGTAGGTTTAGGTTTAGGGTAGGAGTAAGGGTTTGGTATTCCAGTTGGAGATTTGGTTGGTGTTGTTTTTTGGTTTGGGGTTTGATTAGATGTAGGGTAGGGATATGGGTAAAGGAAAGTGTAAGTTAATGGGTAAGGGTAATTGTAAGGACAAGGTTAAGGGTATTTTTAATGATAGGGGTAGGGGCAGCATTGGGGTTGGGTTTCTGTTAGGGGTAGGATTAGGGTTAGGGGAAGTGGTAAGTTTAAAGGTAAGAGCCAGGGTGAGAGTAAGGTTACATCTAAGGATTAGGTTACTACTGAGGGTAGGGTTAAGGTCAGGGGCATGGCTCCAGGTAGGTATATGGCACAGTAGGGTTACAGCAGATAGAAGGGTAAGAGTAAGTGTAAGGATTATTATTAGTAGGGTTACATTTTGGTTTATGATTAGGTTAAGAGTAAGGATAAGGGTTAGGATTAAGAATAGATAAGTATAATGGTGAGGACATGGTTTTGTGTTAGGTTTGGTTTGAGGTTATGGTAGGGCTTCCAATATGGGCAAGTCAAATAAAGTGGTAAGACAAAGGGTAAGAATAGGTGTAGGGGCAGGTGTAAGGGTAGGGGAAGGTGTTGGATTAGAGTTTTGGTTAGGAGAAGAATTTGTGGTAGAAGTAAAGTGTGGGTTTGGGTTTCAGGTTGGGGTAGAGGTTGAGTTAGGGGAAAGTGTTCAGTTTGGGATTGGTATGAGGGTAGAGTAGTGGTAAGACTAGGTATTGGGTTAGTGTAGGGGCAGGTATGTGAGTTGAAGAGGAAGGGTAAGGATAGGTTAAGGATTAGTGTTAGGGTTAAGGTTAGATTAGGGTTAGTGTTCTGGTATGGGTAAAGGTTCAGGTTATGTTTAGTGTTAGGATAAGGGTAGGGTTAAGAATTAAGTCTGGATTTAATTTTTGAGTTAGGGTTAGTGCTAGGTTAGGTGTAGGGTAGGGATTGGAGTTGGGTTTGGATATGTACTGTGCTTGAGTTTGACACTGGGGTTGACATAGGGGCAAGTTTAGGCTTAGAAGTTGTGTTTGGGTAGGGGTAGAGGTAAATCAACGATAAGGGGTAATGGTAAGGGTACAAATAATGTTAAGGGTAAGGATCAATGAAATGTGAAGCTTAATGATAAGGGTGTAGAAACAATTAATTAACAAACCCAGACAGGGGGTTTGCTACCCACCTCAAAGGTTTCTTTTCTAGAATGAAACACACACACACAGCCTTTATATTTTAATATGCCTTAAACTGCACAATACCTGGGCCACTGCCTAACCTCCTTGTGGTTAATCTACCTCCTGCTGATAATACAGAGTTAGTACTTACTAATTCTATATTCTATCTTGATTGCCTTGGACCCAGTTGGGCAGCCCTCTGGGCCGTGCTCTCCCAGATCCTTTCCATGGCTGTTATGCCTCTCTGTCCTGCAGTCTTCTCAGGTATGGAATCTCTCCTCTCTTCACTCTCCTAGCATGATGGATCTCCTTCATATTCTCCTCCCAAGACAAGGAAATCTTAATGTTCCATCTCTGCTTGTCCTCTCCAGCTATTCACTGATGGCATCTTTATTTACAAATAAGATCCAACTGGGGACAGGTTCCCCAAAGCTACATGCAGATACTTCCATGTAAGCAGTTTTGTTGGGGAATATAATTAGCATTCATAATAAAAGCAGCTACCTAAGGGTAAGCCTAACAGCAAGCATAAGGATCAGGAAAAGTATAATGTTAAGAATTAGGGTATGGTTTGAAGTTAGAGTTAGGGTTAGGTTTAGGGGAATGGTGATAAAGTATTAAGTTTAGAGTTAGGGCTGGGGTAAGGTTTTGGGATAGGGCAAGTGTAATGGTTAGGTTTAAGGTTAGAATTAAGGTTGAGGTATGTGTAAGGGTAAAGGTTGGGGTAGGCGTTGAGTTTCAGGATGGGGTTTGGGTAGGATTTGGTATTGGGAGTAGTGTAGGGGGTGAATTTAGGAGTACTGGTAGAGATGGAATTAAATGCAAGTGTAAAGTTAAGAGTAAAGGATAAGTATAAGACTTAGGTTTAGAGTTAGGGTTAGGGTTAAGACTAGGTTTTGTGTAAAGGTAAGTGTTGGGATAGTATAATGGTTTGTATATGCTTGGCCCAGGGACTAGCACTATTTGGAGGTGTGGCTTTTTTAGAGTAGGTATGTCACTGTGGGAATGGGCTTTAATACCCTAGTCTTAGTTGCCTGGAAGCCAGTATTTTGTTAGCAGACTTCAGATGAAGATGTAGAAGTCTCAACTCCTCCTGAACCATGTCTGCCTGGATGCTGCTGTGCTCCCGCCTTGATAATAATGGACTGAAGCTCTGAACCTGTTAGCCAGTCCCAATTAAATGTTGTCCTTTATAAGACTTGCCTTGTCTGTTCACAGCAGTAAAAGCCTAACTAAGAGACCTCATCTTACACATATCCCTACCTCTACATCTACACCTAACCCTATCCCCACTGTTACCTTAACTCTTACTGTTACTGTTATACTTACCTTACTCTTATCCCTTACATAATGCTCACACCTATGCCTAACACTACCCTACTGCCACCCCAAATTCAAGCCTACACTTTCTGTTACACTTAACCTTACCTTAATCATAACCTGAATGCTAACCCTAAATGTAAACGTTACACTTAAACTTAGCTTTATACTTACCCTAACCCTAACCCAAATCTTAACCCTTACCCTTAATGTTACCCTTACTTTACCCATAACTCTAATCTTAAACCTAACACTAACCCTAATACTCACCCTTCCCTTAACCTTACACTGACATTATTCCTAACCCTAACTACTACCCTTACCCTTACTTTCCCCCTTACAGTTACTCATACTTACCTTTATGTGTTACATTACTCTTACCACTATCCCCAACCCTTGCCACAATCCTAGCCCTAAAATATCCCAAACCCTACCCATATACCTACACCCCAAACTACACCAACACCTACTCATACAGTTTTCTCTACCTCTACCTCTACCTCTACCCTGAGCCCTACTCCTAACCCTCCCCATTCCCTTATATTTTCCCTTACCCTTTAGCTTACATTTATACCTAAACTAATCCATAACTAAAATTCAATCCAAACCCCAACCCCCAAGTCATACCCCTAATTCATCCCTAAACTAAATCTTAAGCCTAAATCTCGGTTTTTTTGGAGTTTTGTTATTTTTTTAAATTTACTTTTTATATTTTATTTACATTTCAGATGCCATCCCCTTTCCCCATTTCCTCTCCCTAGAAAACCCCTATCCCATGCCCCTTTTTCCTTTTTGGTTTTATACATTTTTTTAAAATGTTAATCAAAGGCTTTATAAATTTGGTAATGCTCAATCAGAAGTGTAATCCAATACCCAACCTAGATATATATACTATCTGACTGGTGGAGACACATGAACATCTGCCTCCATGCCCCCCCCCCATTTCTCTCTCTTTCTCTCTCTGATCACCTAACTTCACCCTTCCTGTTAAAATAAAACTTTTCTCTCAAAATGCAATTAGAGCATACTTATTCCTAATTGTACCAGTGAGGTACAAGATAGTCTTAATACCCAGTCCATCATTTTGTTGACTAACCAGAACCTCTGTCATCTGTCCTAACTAAAGCATTTAGTTTTGAACCTGGCTTTTTTTTCTTGGCTTTAGAATGAATGTAAGCTGAAAACCATCCATTCAGATTTTTTTTCTCTCAAAGTAAGTAGCCAGGATTGGCTATGAGACTATAAGTCTTCAACCCTGTCAGAAATCCAGAATGACTGAGTTAACTGAAATTATGGGAAACACTAAGCATAGCTTCTAAAATTTAGCCAATTTATAGAGACCGCGGAACACCTGGAAAGGCCCTATACTACCGAACATTGGGGCATCAAATCTTCAGCCTTCTGTCCCAGAATCATCTGACAGACCTTAGTGAGGCAGAATTATTAAGGGCCGATTACTCTGTCTAGGCAGAAATAATCAGTCGACTATTCTGCAAGTGTGTCCTTTTCTGGACAGTAATTTGTCTGTAGATGGAAAGAGGCAATTCTTGCCTAGTGGCTGTCACCGCACAACTGGAGTAACTCCAAGGATGCTCAATTTCCACAACAGGAAGCTGTCAGGAGCAGACAGGTCTCTAATCAAAATGAACATTAATATATAAATATTTGTAATGTCAATTCTATGGACTTCTGACGTTTTGAAAACCAACTATCCATGCAAGGTAACCTGGACTGTTGTCTGTTAACTCCTCTCAGCTATTTCTAAATAAAATATGGAAAACACCCTAACAATAAACTCAAAGCCATGAATTTGCTATAGTCCCTTAACTCATAGGCTAATTGTCCCAAATCAGTTAAAAAAGTTAAAGAAGGACTGGGTCTAAGCCTTGTATTCCTAAATGTGTTATACAGGCACAATGCCCATGAGAGTATCAATATTCATCTCACTTTTATATCAATAAGGAGCTCATACCAATGAAAATCTTAAATTTGAAATCAAAGTAAGTTTTGTACCATTTAAGTAATTATAACTTCATCTTGATATTAATTATACAGATTTCTACCAATAGGTATGGCTATGCAATAAGTCCTAGCTAATCCTCCTTGTTCCAACAAAACCACTACTTTTCCCTAGAAAGACAGACCAATATTAACCACCTTAGTCCCCAAGCCCAGGGAATAGGGGCCCTGACTCTTCTTTAACTTCTTCAAGCTGATTATGGGCATTGAAATATTAGAAGAGGGGTTGGGGGAAGAGTAAATTGATAAGCCTCTGACACTGTGTCTTCACTGCATCCAGATGGAATTCCAGGACATCAGAGGTTTGGGCAGGTCTGCTCAGTATGCTTGATGAGTAGATACACCAAGGCTGTGTATTCTGCAATATACAATTCTCAGAACAAGTTTTAGTATCAAGAAGAATTTTTTTTCCTAGAGGGCTGACATTTTTTTAAGATGTTGGTTCTAGCAACTTTTCTTTTTTTCCCTTTTAAACATTGGTTGTAATATTTACATTTCAAATTTTATCCCCTTATCCCATTCTCCCCACCACCCATTCATTATTCTTAATAGCTGAGTAATACTCCATTGTGTACCACATTTTTGTATCCATTCCTCTGTTGAGGGACATCTTGGTTCTTTCCAGCTTCTGGCTATTATAAATAAGGCTGCTATGAACATAGTCCTTATAACAAGTCCTTATTATATGTTGGAGCATCTTCTGGGTCTATGCCCAAAAGTGGTATAGCTGGATCCTCAGGTCCAGTTTTCTGAGGAAACGCCAAACTGATTTCCAGAGTGGTTGTACCAGCTTGCAATCCCACCAACAATGGAGGAGTGTTCCTTTTTCTCCGCATCCTCACCAGCATCTACTATCACCTGAGTTTTTTATCTTAGCCATTCTGACTGGTATGAGGTGGTATCTCAGGGTTGTTTTGATTTGCATTTCCCTGATGACTAAGGATGTTGAACATTTCTTAAGGTTTAAGCCTAAATCTAACCCTAACCCTGACACTAGCCCTAATCATGAAAAAAGACTTTAACTTTTCTGTTTAAAATACAAGCTGTCAGTTTTCTAGCATATACAATGGCAAGATTAGAGCAATCATATTACATATGAACTAATACATTACTTTTATTAGATAGGAAATTTGTAGGGTTTAACACACATAAAAGAGACAGGAAAGTAACAAAGAAAAGTGTGTTCTTTTAGTAAAACCTCCCAATTTCCAATGTAGAGACTAATGAATGAACTTTGAACTTATGCTATGAAAACACATTAAGATTTGGGGGAAAATTTCATAACCCTTATGCTTAGTCTTACTCTAACCATTACTCTTACCCTTAGTCTAAACTGAACCTGAAGCTGAATCCTAATGCTAACCTTAAGTTTAACTGTAACCCTAGCCCTAAATGTAATAGATATCCTATTCCTGACCCTAACACTCACCTTACTCTTACCCTAACACTATCCCTGATCCTGTCCCTAACACACTTACCCTTACTCTTACCTTTACCTTTACCCTTGTCATTACCATTTCCCTTTACTCTAGCCTTACAATACCACAGTGTTACCCTTATTATCCAAAAGATACATAAAATTTCTACCCTTACCCCTACCACTATATCTTCCCTACTTATAACCCTAACCTTAACCATAACCCTATCCTATTCATATCCGTACATCTACTCCAACATCTTCTAACAATTCCAGACTTTTAAACCAAACTCCGATATCAACCACAAACAGAACTCCCATCTCTACCCTAACCCTAACCTTATACCTACTGCAGCACTCATCCCAACATCAAACACAAAATCATATCTCTACCCTACAGCTATACCTACCTCCCTTTTTCTACCCCTACCATGATCCCTACCGTAGCTCTAAACCTACTCCTACACCTAACCCTAACCACACATAACCCTACTGCTACACTTATTCATACTGATAAACCTAGCCCTATCCCAACCTTAACCATTGCTATTAATCTACCCCTAACATTAACCTTACCGTGACATGTCACTTACCCTTAACTTGACTCCTGACTTTATACCTACTCTAAACACAACACCAAATTTCACCCCAATTCCAAACCCAAACTCTACCCTATGCCTATCCTAGCACTTACTCTAACCCTAACCCTTAATATACACATACTGCTATGCCTACCACTACAACAAACCCATTATCCCTTAACCCTATACATACACTTACATACACCTACACAAACCCCAGCTTCAAACAGAGCTCCAACACATACTTTTAATCCTAAATCTACTCCTACTCCTATCCTTAACCCTAAACCCAATCCTACATCCACTCAAACCTCTACACCTTCTGCTACACTTACACCTACGCCTATCCTTACCTATACACTTAACCTTACACTTACCCTTAGGCTTACTCTCAAACTTAACCTAAGCCATAACCTTACTATTATCATTATTCTTATGCATAACCTTACCATATACTTACTCTTAGCCTTACTCTAACTGACACACTTATTCCTAACAGTAATCCTACTCTTATCCCTACCAATAATCATACTCCACCATCTCCTCTATCTGAACACCAATCTCAAGCCCAACTCCAAGCAATACCCATATATATATATATATATATATATATATATATATATATATATATATATATATATATAGAGAGAGAGAGAGAGAGAGAGAGAATGTTGAATTAAATATTTGTTAAATAAATCCCAGTGGAGGGATTTTGCTTGCTACCTGGCCAAAGGTCTACATTTCCAAATAAAAGACATACACATAGCCTTTATATTTTGATATGCCTTAAACAGCACAATGGCTGGGCCTAACCTCCATGTGGTTAATCTATCTCCCATTGATAATCACGATTTATTAATTACTGTTTCTATGTCCTATCTTAGCTGCTATGGACCAAGAATAAATGGGCCACACTCTGGACATATTCTCCTGGCTCCCTCATATGGCAGGTATGCATCTCTGTCCTCCAACCTTCCCAGGCATAGTGTCTTTCCTCTCCTCGATCTTTCTCAGCATGGTGGATATTCTCCTCTTCTCTTTTCTCTTGGTCTCAAGCCTGGGAAATTCTGAAGACTGACCCCTGTGTGTCCTTCCCAGCTATTAGTTATTGGCATTTTTATTTAACATTCAGAACCAACTAGGGCCTGGGTCCCAGAAGCTATGTACAGACACTCTTGTAAGCAGTTTTGAGGAACCCAAAGTAACATTAGAATACAGGAGCATTAGGTCATACTCACTATATACATGTGCTAAGGCAGTAATCTTAGGAGATAGGGAACTTGTACAGGGCTTTCATTGAATCACTTCCCATGAAAAGGGAGGGAATGCAAAAAAGAACAGTGTCCTATTTAAAACCTCTCGACATTTATGTATGGAGATTATTAAATGCAACTTAAAGAGCCCAAACCATAATTTTGGGGAAAAATTGGCCATAACATTTAACCCAGCCCTTACCCATACCCATATAGCCTTACTTTACTCTTAACATTACACTTAGCCATGGCCTTACCCTTACCCCTACATTTATCCCTAATACTACTTGTATCCCTCCCACTTATCATACACTTATTCCAACCCCAATTCAAACCTCAAATCCTATCTCTAACCCTATGCCTTAGCATACTCCTGCATGTAATCTCAACCATACCTCTTCTTTTACATTTAACCCTACCCTAACACTACTCCTACCCTTTACCTAACTCTTCTTCATACCCTTAACATACCCTTACCCTAGCACTAAGCCTAACTATAACCCTTACCATTACCCTAACTGTAACCCTAATTCTTTTATTTTTTTATTTTATTTATTTATTTAAAGTACATTTCAGATTTTATCCCCTCACCCCATTCACCCCACCACCCTGGAACCTCCTATCTCGTCCCCCCTCCTGCCTCCACAAGGGTGTGCCCCCACTTACCCCCACTTCCCCTCCCCAAACTCAAATTCCTCCTTGCTCAGTGTTCAGCCTTCATGGGACCAGGGATCTCCTCTCCCACCCATGCCGGCAAGGCCATCCTCTCCTAAGAATATGGCTGAAGTCATGGGTGCCTCCCTTTGTGCTCCTAGGCTGGTGGTTTAGATCCTGGGGAGCTCTGGTTGGCTGGCACTGTTGCTCTCCTCTTGGTGCCACCAACCCCTTCAGCTCCTTCAGTCCTCTAACTTCTTCATTGGGAACCCTTGATCAGATCAATGGGTAGCTGCGAGCATCCGCCTCTGGATATGACAGACTCTGGCAGACCTTCGAGGAGACAGCTGCATCAGACTCATGTCAGCATGCACTTCCTGACATCTATCATTGGTGACTGCACATGGGATGGATATCAAGGTAGAGTGATCTCCCGATGGCCCCTGCTTGACTTTCTGTCCCACTTTGTCACCTTATTTGCTCTCTTGAGCATTGTCACTCCTTCCAAGAAGGGCCGGGGCATCCACACTTGGTCTTTCTTCTTCATGAGCTTCATGTGGTCAGTTAGTTGAATCTTAGATATTTCAAGCTTTTCGGTTAACATCCACTTATCAGTGAGTAAATACCATGTATATTCTTTTGTAATTGGGTTACCTCACTCAGGATGATATTTTCTAGTTCCATCTATTTACCTAAGAATTTCTCAAATTCATTATTTTTAATAGCTGAGTAATACTCCATTGTGTAAATGTACCACATATTTTGTATCCATTCCTCTGTTGAAGGACATCTGGGTTCTTTCCAGCTTCTGGCTATTATAAATAAGGCTGCTATGAACATAGTGGAGCACATGTCTTTGTTATATGTTGGAGCATCTTCTGGGTATATGCCCAGGAGTGGTATAGCTGGGTCCTCAGGTAGTGCTATGTCCAATTTTCTGAGGAACCACCAGACTGATTTACAGAGTGGTTGTACCAGATTTCATTCCCACCAACAATGGAGGAGTGTTCCTCTTTATCCACATCCTCACCAGCATCTACCATCACTTGAATTTTTTATCTTAGCCATTCTGACTGGTGTGAGGTAGTAGCTCAGGGTTGTATTGATTTGCATTTCCCTGATTACAAAGAATGTTGAGCATTTCTTAAGGTGCTTCTCGGCTATTCAAATTTCTTCAGTTGAGAATTCTTTGTTTAGCTCTGTACCCCATTTTTAATAGGGTTATTTGGTTGTCTGGAGTCTAATTTCTTGAGTTCTTTGTATATATTGGATATTGGCCCTCTATTGGATCTAGGACTGGTAATGATCTTTTCCCAATCTGTTGGTTGCCATTTTGTCCTATTGATAGTGTCTTTTGCCTTACAGAAGCCTTGCAATTTTATGAGGTCTCAGTTGTCAATTCTTGATCTTAAAACATAAGCCATTGGTGTTCAGTTCAGGAACTTTTCCCCTGTGTCTAAGTATTCGAGTGTCTTCCCCACTTTCTCTTCTATTAGTTTCAGTGTATCTGGTTTTATGTGAAGGTCCTTTATCCACTTGGACTTGAGCTTTGTACAAGGGGATAAGAATGGATTAATTTGCATTCTTCTACATGCTGACCTCCAGTTGATCCAGCACCATTTGTTGAAACTGCTGTCCTTTTTCCACTGGATGGTTTTAGTTTCTTTAACAAAGATCAAGTGACCATAGGTGTGTGGGTTCATTTCTGGATTTTCAATTCTATTCCATTGATCTTCCTGTCTGTCTCTGTACCAATACCATGCAGTTTTTTTTTAATCACTACTGCTCTGTAGTGCAGTTTGAGGTCAGGGATAGTGATTCCCCAGAAGTTCTTTTATTGTTGAGAATAGTTCTCGCTATTCTGGGTTTTTTGTTGTTCCAAATAAATTTGCAAATTGCTTTTTATATCTCTATGAAGAATTGATTTGGAATTTTGATGGGTATTGCATTGAACCTGTAGATTGCTTTTGGCAAGATGGCTATTTTTACTAAGTTAATCTTGCCAATCCAGGAGCATGGGAGGTCTGTCCATCTTCTGAGATCTTCAATTTCTTTCTTCAGAGACTTGAAGTTCTTGTCATACAGATCTTTTTAGCTTACCTGGCTAGATTCACTCCAAGATATTTTATATTATTTGTGGATATTGTGAAGGGTGTCATTTCACTAATTTCTTTCTCAGCCTGTTTATCCTTTGAATATAGGAAGGCTACTGATTTGTTTGAGTTGATTTTATATCCAGCCACTTTGCTGAAGTTGTTTACCAGGTTTAGGAATTCTCTGGTGAAAGTTTTGGGGTCACTTAAGTATACAATCATATCATCTGTAAATAGTGAAATTTTGACTTCTTCTTTTCCTATTTGTATCCATTTGACTTCCTTTTGTTGTCTAATTGCTCTAGCTAGGACTTCCAGTACTATATTGAATAGATAGGGTGAGAGTGGGCAGCCTTGTCTAGTCCCTGATCTTAGTGGGATTGCTTCAAGGTTCTCTCCATTTAGTTTGATGTTGGTTACTGGCTTGCTGTATATTGCTTTTACTATGTTTAGGTATGTGCCTTGAATTCCTGATCTTTCCAAGACTATTAACATGAAGAGATGTTGAATTTTGTCAAATGCTTTCTCAGCATCTAGTGAGATGATCATGTGGTTTTTTTCTTTGAGTTTATTCATGTAGTGGAATACATAAACGGATTTCTGAATATTGAATCATCCCTGCATTCCTGGGATAAAGCCTACTTGATCATGATGGATAATTGTTTTGATGTGTTCTTGTATTCGGTTTGCAAGAATTTGATTGAGTATTTCTGCATCAATATTCATAAGAGAGATTGGTCTGTAGTTCTCTTTCTTTGTTGGGTCTTTGTGAGGTTTAGGTACGAGCATAATTGTAGCTTCATAGAACGAATTGGGTAGTGTTCCTTCTGTTTCTATTCTGTGGAATAGTTTGAAGAGAATTGGTATTCGTTCTTCCTTGAAGGCCTGATAGAAGTCTGGGCTAAAACCATCCGGTCCCAGACTTTTTTTTGGCGGTGAGTCTTTTAATGACTGCTTCTATTTCTTTAGGGGTTATGGGACTGTTTAGATGGTTTATCTGCTCCTTGTTTAACTTTGGTACCTTGTTTCTGTCTAAAAAAATTGTCCATTTCATCCAGATTTTCCAATTTTGTTGAGTATAAGGCTTTGTAGTAGGATCTGATAATTTTTTAAATTTTCTCTGTTTCTGTTGTTATATCTCCCTTTTTAGTTCTGATTTTATTAATTTGAATACTGTCTCTGTGCCTTTTGTTTAGTCTGGCTAAGGGTTTATCTATCTTGTTGATTTTCTCAAAGAACCAGCTCCTGGTTTTGTTGATATTTTATATAGTTCTTTCTGTTTCTAATTGGTTGATTTCAGCCCTGAGTTTGATTATTTCCTGCCGTCTACTCCTCTTCAGTATATTAGCTTCTTTTTGTTCTAAAGCTTTCAGGTGTGCTGTCAAGTTGTTAGTGTATGCTCTCTCCAGTTTTTTGTAAGCACTTAGAGCTTTGAGTTTTCCTCTTAGTACTGCTTTCATGGTGTCCCACAAGATTTGGTATGGTGTCTCCTCCTTTTTATTAAATTTTAAAAAGTCTTTAATTTTTTCTTTACTTCTTTCTTAACCAAGTCATCATTGAGTAGAGCATTGTTCAGTTTCCACGTTTATGTGGGCTTTTCATCATTTTTGGTGTTATTAAAGACCAGCCTCAGTCCATGGTGGCCTGTTAGTGTACACAGGATTATTTCAATCTTTTTGTATCTGTTGAGGCCTGTTTTGTGACCAATTATATGGTCTATTTTGGAGAAGGTACCATGAGGTGCTGAGAAAAAGGTATATTCTTTTGTTTTAGGATAAAATGTTCTAATGATATCAGTTAAATCCAATTGGTTCATAACTTTTGTTAGTTTCATTGTGTCTTGGTTTAGTTTTTGTTTCCATGATCTGTCCATAGCTGAGAGTGGGATGTTGAAATCTCCCACTATTATTGTGTGAGATGCAATGTATGCTTTGACCTTTAGTAAAGTTTCTTTTATATATGTGCGTGTCCTTGCATTTGGGGCATAGATGTTCAGAATTGAGAGCTTTTCTTGGTACATTTTTCCTTTCATGAGTATGTAGTGTCCTTCTTTATCTTTTTTGATTTCTTCTGGTTGAAAATCAATTTCATCTGATATTAGAATGGCTACTCCAGCTTGTTTTTTGGGATCATTTGCTTGGAAGGTTGTTTTCCATCCTTTTACTCTGAGGTAGTGTCTGTCTTTTTCACAGAGGTGCGTTTCCTGTATGCAGCAAAATTCCAGGTCCTGTTTATGTATCCAGTCTGATAGTCTATGTCTTTTTATTGGAGAATTGAGTCCATTGATATTAAAAGATATTAAGGAAAAATGATTGTTGCTTCCTGTTATTTTTGTTATTAGAGGTGGAATTATGTTTGTGTAACTATCTGTTTTTGGGTTTGTTGGAAGATTACTTTCTTGCTTTTTTCTTGCTTGTAGTTTCCCTCCTTGTGTTGGAGTTTTCCATCCATTATCCTTTGAAGTGCTGGATTTGTGGGAAGATATTGTGTAAACTTGGTTTTGTCAAGGAATATCTTGGTTTCTCCATCAATAGTGATTGAGAGTTTTGCTGGGTATAGTAGTCTGGGCTGGCGTTTGTGTTCTCTTAGGGTCTGTATGATATCAGTCCAGAATCTTCTGGCTTTTATGGTCTCTGGTGAGAAGTCTGGTGTAATTCTTATAGGTCTGCCTTTATAGGTTACTTTGCCCTTTCCCCTTTTCTGCTTTTAGTATCTTCTCTTTGTTTTGTACATTTGATGTCTTGATTATTATGTGACAGGCGGTATTTCTTTTTTGGTATAGTCTATTTGGGGTTCTGTAGGCTCCTTGTATATTTAAGGACATCTCTTTCTGTAGGTTAGGAAAGTTTTCCTCTATAATTTTGTTGAAGATATTTACTGGCCCTTTAATTTGGGAGGCTTCACCCCCATCTATACCTATTATCTTTAGATTTTGTCTTCTCATTGTGTCCTGGATTTCCTGGATGTTTTGTGTTAGGAGCTTTTTGCATTTTACATTTTCTTTGATTGTTGTGTCTATGTTTTCCATGGTATCTTCTGCGCATGAGATTCTCTCTTCTATCTCTTGTATTCTATTGGTGATGCTTGCATCTATGACTCTTGATCTTTTTCCTAGGTTTTCTATCTCCACAGTAGTCTCCCTTTGAGATTTCTTTATTGTTTCTACTTCCATTTTTAGATCCTGCATGGTTTTGTGTAATTCCTTCACCTGTTTGGTTGTGTTTTCTTGCATTTCTTTAAGGGCTTCTACCTGTTTACCTGTGTTCTCCTCAAATTCTTTGAGAGTGTTGTTTATGTCCTTTTTAAAGTCCTCTATCATCATCATGAGAAGTGATTTTAATTCTGAATCCTGCTTTTCCAGTGTGATGTGGTGTTCAGGACTTGCTATGGTGGGAGAACTGGATTCTGGTGATGCCAAGTAACTTTGGTTTCTGTTGTTTACATTCTTACATTTATCTTTCACCATTTGTTAGCTCTAGTGCTACCTGCACTCACTGGTTCTGACTGGAGCCTGCCTTTCCAGTTATCTTTGTTGTGTCAGAATGCCTCGGGGTCCGGATGTCCCTGTGATCCTGAGCTCCAGCTGTTCTGAGTACAGTAGCTCCTCTAGGATATCTCAGGATACAGTGTCTCCATGGTAGTAGACCAGTTAGGTGTTTGCTGCTCTGAGTGTAGTCACTCCTCTAGGATGCCTCAGCATATGGTGTTTCCTGCTCTGAGGGCAGTGGCCACTCTAGGATGCCTCCAGACTTGGTATCCACAGGGGATCAGATCAGCTGGGTGTCTGCTCCAGTCACTGCAGGTCTGCAGCTCGTGGTCTCTCTATGATGACTCCGGACGCAGCTTCCACAGGGGAACAGATCAGCTGGGCGTCTGCTTCAGTCACCTGGATCTGGGAGAGGGGCAGAAGGGGAGTGGTTTTCCGAAGGGGTGGGGTCTGGATGCCAGGTGCACTCTGGGGGCTCCCTACTGCCAGTTGTGCCTCTAGGGCCTAGGACAGTGTGTGTGTGCTCCTACCTTCAGCTCTGTGGGCCATGGCCTCCCTAGGATGCCTCTGGACACAGTTTCCACAGCAGAGTAGATCAGCTGGCTGTCTGCTCCAGCCCTGTAACCCTAATCCTAACCCCAAAGTCTAATCCTAACCCTAACTGGAATCCCCAACCCAACCCCTACTTTTGCCTTGCCCTTACCATAACCCTAATCCTAACCCCAACCTTGATGCTAACCCAAATGCTTACTACTAAAGTTACCCTTACCCATAACCTTATATTTACCTTTACCACCACCACTACCCCTACCCAAACTTCAATTCCAATCCCAAATCTTACCTTTAAAATTACCCCTTCCCTTGCTCCTTTCCTGTGTGCTTATCCCTATACATACTGCTACCCCATGCCCTATCCCTACCCATATCCCTACCTCTACCCCATCTCTACCTTTGCCTCTTCCCCTACCCCCTTCATACCCCTAACTCTTACCCTTAACATTATCTTACTCTCTCCCTTACCCAAACCCTTACCCCCTTTCTTACACTTGTCCTTTTGTGTAACCCTATCTTGCCACTAAACCTACACATACTCCTAACCCTCCCCCAAACCCCAAATCAGCCCTGATCTCTACACATAACCATATTCTCCCTATAGCCCAAATCTTCATCCTACCTTAACACTTACAATTAGATCTTACACTAGATTTGTACCTAACACTTTTTCTAACCTTTACTTTCACCATTACTCTCACTCTTACTCCTACCCTTATCCCAATCCTACCTTAAACTGACCACTACCAGTAACCCTATACCTACCAACACCCACCCAGATCCAGGTCTCTACCCCTATACCTAACCATACCAGGACACCAAACCCTAGCCCTAAACCTAACCATAACCCTACATCTATACCTACCCTTATCCCTACACTTATCCTTACTCCTAACTTTACCCTTACCATTGCTCTTACACTTACATCTTACCTTACCTTTACCCTTAATCTTATACCTATCTCTATTGCAAACCCTAACCTACAGTCAACTTTCCACCTAGGTCTACCCCATTTCTAAACCTAACCCAACTCTAACTCCAAACACTACTTCAGCCCCAATCCCCACTCCTACACCTAACCTTACTAATACCTTTAATTTATCCTAACTTTACACTTACTCTTTATCCTTACCCTTACCTTCATCCTTCACCTTATCCTTAACTCCAACCTTACCCATAGCCTTAAATTACCCCTAATGTTATCCATATCCCTACCCTTATCCTAACTCATCCCATTATCATAACTCTATTACTAACCATATAAATAACCCTAACCATAATGTTTACCTTTACCTTGACCCTAATCTTAGCTCTAACCCTAACACTAACCATTCACTTAGCCTAATCCAGTCCTTACCCTTATTCTTATCCTAACCCTACATCATCCTCTTACAATTATCATTAAAATTACACTTACTCTTAACCTTATCTTAGTCCTACCCCTAACCTTAGCTCTGTCTCTAGCCTTACTCCACTCTAGCTAAATTCCAACCCTAATTTCTACACTTACCCATATGCCTACCCCATCCTTACCCCTAACACTGACTTTTACCCTTACAATTACCATTACCTTATCATTTACATTAAACTTACTTCTACTCTTACCAGACACCTACTTATATTACTACATATAACTTTACCTCAAGCCTAACACAACCTTTAACTTTACCCTTATCCTTAAGCTAACCTTACTCCTAAAACTAAATCTTAACATTACACTAACCTTAATGATAGCCATAAATCTAACTGTCTTAGTTAGGGTTTTACTGCTGTGAACAGAAACCATGACCAAGGCAACTCTTATACGGACAATATTTAATTGTGGCTGGCTTACAGGTTCAGTGGTTCAGTCCATTATTATCAAGGTGAAAATATGGCAGCATCTAGGTAGACATGGAGCTGAGAGTTCTACATCTTCACTTGAAGGCTGCTAGCAGCATACTTGCTTCCAGGCAGCTAAGATGAGGTTCTTAAAGCCCACACCCATAGTGCCACACCTACTCCAAAAAGGCCACATCTACTGGAACAGGGACACTCCCTGGGCTAAGTATATATAAACCATCACACTTACCCTAACCCTAACCCTAGTCCATTACCTTACACTTATTTTAATCCTATACCCCAACACTTACACTAACCATAACCTTAATGCTAACACTAACTCTTATATTTACACTTACATTTAACCTTATGATTATAATTACACTTCTATTTACACCTATGTCTACTGACATCCCTACCCCTAAACTATTCCTTATCTTTACCTTTATTCTTTGCATTATCCTTATATTTACATTTATCTTAACCCTTATTGTCACCTCTATGAAAACCCTAATTACTACACAGAACCCTACTCCTAACCCAATATCAATGCCAACCCTAACTCTAAGTTTTACCCTTAACACATACCCTATTGATAACACTTCACCTACCTATACCACTAGCCATACCACTACATCTACCCCACCCTTAATTTTACACTTACCCTAGACCTACCTTAACCCTAACCCTAGCCATAACATAACACTTTTGTAGAAGGAATATTTAAATATCCAAGCGTGGGGTTCCTTTACTCCTTTGACCATATTTGTTCCCAGATGAAAGACATGCACACAGCCTTTATTATTATTTTTATTTTAATATGCTTTAAGCAGCAGACTAGCTGAGAACTGCCCAAGACCCATGCTGTTAGAATTTACCTACTACCTATAGCTCTGAGTTACTATATACTAATTTCTATGTTCCAACTTGGCTGCTCTTAACTCCAATTAGTCTGCCTTCTGGGTGATTTTCTCTTGGTTCAGAGTCCAGGGTGCTCTCCTTGCTTCTTTATCACATGGCAGCTCTTGTTTCTCTTCTGCACAATCTTCTAAGGCATGGTGGCTCTCCTTCTTCCCCTCCTTCTTTGAAGACCCAAGCCCAGGAAACCTAAACACAACCTATAGCTCCTCACCTGAACTATTAGCTGCTGCCATCTTTATTTACCATTCAGAACTAACTGGCAGCAGGGTCCCTCAATATCTTACATTCAGACTCACTCATGCAAATAGTTTTTAGGGACCAAGATTAATATTAGAATATAAGCAGCATTAGGCCAAAACACTATATTGCCCCTTTTGGTCAAATTAAAAAGGATATTTTCTCTCAGATATAAATTGAACACAATTATAACAATTGTGTAAATTATAATGTATAATATGAACTTATAATGCCTAGTCCATCATATTTAACAATTTAGATAAAGTAGTCTATCCTACTTCAGTCTATCCTAACTTAATAAGTTTACAATTCTATTCCTCAATATTGTTTGATTTTAACTTATTTTTATTAGTTATTTTATTTACATTTCAAATGTTATCCGTCTTCCTTGTTTCCCCACTGCAAAACCCCACTTCCATTCCCCCTTGCCCTTGCTTCTATGAGGGTGCTCCCCTACCCACCCACCCATAAATTAACACCTTACCACCATAGTATTCCCCTATGCTGGGGAATCTAGCCTTCACAGGACCAAGACCCCCCCCATTGATGCCTGACAAGGCCATCCTCTGCTAAATATGCATATGGGGCCATGGGTTTCTCCATGTGTATTCATTGGTTGATGGTTTAGTCCCTGGGAGCTCTGGGGGATCTGGTTGGTTGATATTGTTGTTCTTCCTATGGGGTTGCACACCTTTCAGCTCCTCAGTCCTTCCCCCAACTCCTCCATTGGGGTCTGTGTGTTCAGTCTGATGGTTGACTGCAAGCCTGCATATCTGTATTGGTCAGGCTCTGGCAGAGACTCTCAGGAGACAGGTATAGTAGGCTCCTGCCTGCAAGATCTACTTGGCATCAGTAATAATGTCTGGGTTTGGTGTCTGAAGATGGTATGGATCTCCAGGTAGGGTAGTCTCTGGATGGCCTTTCCTTCAGTCTCTGCTTCACTCTTTGTCCCTGCATTTCTTTTAGACAGGAGCAATTCTGGGTTAATATTGTTCAGAAGGATGGATGGCTCCATCCCTCAACTGAGGGATGTGCCTAAGTTATGGATATGATCTCTACAGGTTCTCTCTCCCCTTTGTTGAGTATTTCAACTAACTTCATCCCTGTTGGGCCCTGAAAGCTTTTTGCTTTTCTGACATCTGGAACTTTCTGGTGGCTACCCCCAGTTCACTCCTCCATTCAATTTTCCTGATCCTCTATACTTCTACCTCATCTCCTGCCCCACCATTTTACCTCCCCCTCACCCCATCTCAGATACTTCTCTCCACTGACCACCCATGATTATTTTGTTCCCTCTTCTAAGTATGGTTGAAGCATCCAAACTTTGGTCTTCCTTCTTCTTGAGCTTCATATGGTCTGTGAGTTGTACCATGGGTATTCTGAAATTTTTACCTAATATACATTTATCATCAAGTATAAACCATGTGTGTTTTTTTGTGCCTGGGTTACCTCACTCAGGATGATATTTTCTAATTCCATTCATTTGCCTGTGAATGTCATGCAGTCATTGTTTTTAATATCTGAGTAGTAGTCCATTGTGCAAATGTACCACATTTTCTGTATCCATTCTTCTGTTGAGGGACATCTGGGTTCCTTCCAGCTTCTGGCTATTGTAAATAAGGCTGGCATGAATATCGCGGAGCATGTGTCCTTGTCATATGCTGGGGCATCTTTTGGGTACATGCTCTGGAGTGAAATAGTTGGGTCCTCAGGTAGAACTATTTCCAATTTTCTGAGGAACTGTCATACTGATTTCCAGAGGGGTTATACTAGCTTGCAATGCCAACAATGCAGGAGTGTTGCTCTTTCTTTAAATACACGCCAGCATCTGCTGCCACTTGAGATTTTGACCTTAGCCATTCTGACTGGTGTAAGGTGGAATCTCAGGGTTGTTTTGATTTGCATTTCCCCGATGACTAAGGATTTCGAACATTTCTTTAGGTGCTTCTCAGCCATTTGATATTTCTATTAAGAATTCTTTGTTTAGCTCTGTACCCCATTTTCTTTCTTTTTTTATGTATTTTTTATTAGATACTTTATTTACACTTCAGATGCCATCCCCTTTCCCCATTCCCCCCCACCCCCCTTAGAAAACCCCTATCACATGCCCCCTTTTCCTTTTTGCATTTATACATTTTTTTAAAATAATGTTAATCATAAGCGTTATAAGTTTGGAATTGTTCAATCAGAGGTGTAACCCACTGACCGACCTAGATATAACAACTATCTTTGACTGGTGGAGATACATGAATATCTGCCTCCCTGTCTCCCCCCTCTTTCTCTCTTTCATCACCTAGCTTCTCCTATCCTTCTTCTCCTCCTCTTCTTACTCCTTTTCTTGCTCTCAGTACTCCTCCTACCTTAGCTCCTCCTACACATCACCCTTCCTGTTAAAATGAAACTTTTCTCTCAAAATACAATTAGAGCATAATTATGCCAATTTGTACCAGTGAGGTACAAGATAGTCCTAATACCCAGTCCATCATTTTGTTGACTAACCAGCACCTCTGTCATCTATCCTAACTGAAACATTTAGTTCTGAACCTGGCTTTAGGATGAATGTCAGCTGACTACCATCCACTCAAATCTTTTCTCTTATGGTAAATAGCTATAAGTTTTCAACCCCTTCAGAAATCCAGAATGACTGAGTTAACTATAATTGTTGTACCCCATTTTCTAATGGGGCTATTTGAATCTCTGGAGTCTAACTTCTTGAGTTCTTTGTATATATTGGATACTAGCCCTCTATGGAATGTAGGATTGGTAAATATCTTTTCCCAATCTGTTGGTTGCCATTTTATTCTGTTGACAGTGTCCTTTATATTACAGAAGCTTTGCAATTTTATGAGGTCCCATTTGTCGATTCTTGATTGGTTTTCTGTTCAGAAAAATTTCCCCTGTGTCTATGTGTTTGAGGTTCTTTCCCACTTTCTCTTCTATTAGCTTCAGTATATCTGGTTTTATGTGAGGGTCCTTGATCTACTTGGACTTGAGCTTTGTACAAGGAGATAAGAATTGATTAATATGCATTCTTCTACATGCTGACCTCCAGTTGCACCAGCACCATTTGTTGAAAATGTTGTCTTTTTTCCACTGAATGGTTTTAGTTTCTTTAACAAAGATCAAGTGACCATAGGTGTGTGGGTTCTTTTCTGGGTCTTCAATTCTATTCCATTGATCTACCTGCCTGTCTCTGTACCCATATAGTTTTTTAAATTATTACTTCTCTGTAATACAGGTTTATGTCAGGGATGGTGATTTCCTCAGAAGTTCTTTTATTGTTGAGAATAGTTTTCACTATCCTGGATTTTTGGTTACTTCAAATGAACTTGCAAATTGCTCTTTCTAACTCTATGAAGAATTGAGTTGGAATTTTGATGGAGATTCTATTGAATCTGTATATTGCTTTTGGTAAGATGGCCATTTTTACTATATTAATCCTACCAATCCATGAGCATGGGAGTTCTTTCTATCTTCTGAGATTTTCAATTTCTTTCTTTTTATTTTTTAATTATTTTTTATTTTTTAAAATTTGGACCATCAAAAGTTCCAGAGTCAAACTTTTTTTTTCATTTTTATTATCAAATCATAATTTTTGCTTTTTAACACAAGGGTTATAAACACAAAAATGCAGGATGTGGGGAAGGGGATGACACAGGGGCATAGATGTTCAGGGGGAGTACAGATATTGTCCACCACAAGATATCCTCATGTGTACTACAGAGACGTCCTTTCATCTTTCCTCCACAGAGGTGTCCTCCCCATTGACCACCACTGGACATCCTCCACACTGTCTACCACAAGAACGTCCTCCTCACTGTCCTCAACATGGAAGTTTTCCCCATTGTCCACTCAGGGATGTCCTACTTATAGTCCACCACTGGGAGCTCTTCCCCAGTGTCCACCACAGGGACATCATTCCCATATTCCACCACAGGGATTTCATACCCACTGTCCACCACAGGGATTTCCTTCCCACTGTCCATCAAAGGGACAATGCATGGACAACTTATACAGTGTTTATACCAAAATCAAAAGCACACGTCTTAATTCAAACTGCACAAGTAATGTGCATTTAATATTTTTAGTTCTCTAATAGTTGTGTTTAACTCATATAGTGCACACGCTTTTCTCCTTGGGTAATTTTATAGACAGGAATTGTCTTGCATGGTATAATGTCTTTAGCTGCAATACTTGTACTTATATGTACATGGTATAGAAAAGAAAGCACAATGCTTGGCTGGCTACTACAGTGTTTATATCAAATATAAAAATAAAACGTCTTAACTCAAACTTCGATAGTATCATGAATTTAGTGTTTTCAGCCCTCTAATAGTTGTCTTATCTGAGGTAGTACACATGCTTTTCTTTTTGGGTATTTATACAGTCAGGAACTGCCTTACACTGTATCATGAATTTTAGCTGGAATACAGGTACTTATTTGTACATGGAATACAAAACAACAACAATAACAACAAAAAAACAATGCTTGGCTGGCTACGTCATTGTTTGTACCAAAATAGAAAAACATGTCTTAACTCAAACTGCACAAGTATCTTGCATTTAGTGTTTTCAGCTCTCTAATAGTTGTATTTAATGTGCTTATTACACATGCTTTTCTCTTTGGGTATTTTTACAGACAGAAACTTCCTTATATTGTATCCTGTGTTTTAGCTGCAATACAGGTAATTATTTGTACATAGTATCCATGCTATTCTCCTTGCATATTTTCATAGACAGGAACTGCCTTTCATTGTATCATGTGTTTTAGCTGAAATACCTGTACTTATGTGTACATGGTATACAAAACAAAGCACAATGCTTGGCCGGCTACTACAGTGTTTATACCCAAATCAAAATAACAAGTCTTCACTAAAACTGCACAGGTATCATGCATTTAGTGTTTTAGGTTTCTAAATAGTTGTCTTTAAAGCATGTACTACACATGCTTTTATCCTTGGGTATTTTTACAGTCAGGAACTGCCTTAAATTGTATCATGTGGTTTAGCTGCAATACAGTTCTTATGTGTACATAGTATATAAAACAAAACCCAATGCTTGGCCAGCTTCTACAGTGTATATACCAAAATCAAAGAACACATCTTAACTCAAACTGCAAAAGTAACATGCATTCATTGTTTTTCCCTCTCTGATAGTTGTCTTTAACTCATGTAGTACACATGCTTTTCTCCTTTGGTATTTATACAGGTACATCCTCCTCACATTCCACCACAGAAACGTCCTCCCCACTGTCCACCACAAAGATGTTCTTGCCACTGTTCACCACAAAGATGTCCTCCTGTGTACCACAGAGACGTCCTCCCACTTTCCTCCACAGAGGTATCCTTCCCATTGACCACCACGATGACATAAACCACACTGTCCACCAAAAAGATGTCCATCCCACTGTGCTCCACAATGACATCCTACCCACTATCCACCATGAGGACTTAATCTAGTGCACCACTGTGATGTCCTTCCCACTGTCCACCACCGAAGAATCCTCCCACCTGTCCACTACAGGACAACCCTCACACTGTCCACCAAAGGTATGTCCCCTTCACTGTCCTGCACAGGAAGGTCCTCCACACTGTAAACCACAGGAACATCCTTCACACGTCCACCACAAAGATGTACTCCTGTTTACCACAGGGACATCCTCCCCACTGTCCACCACAGGGGTGTCTTCCAAATGGACCACCACAAGGACTTCCTTCACACTGTCCAAGAAAGTGTCATCCTCCCTACTGTTTACCACAGGGATATCCTTTTCACATTCTACCACAGGGATTTCCACCCCACTGTCCACCAGAGTGTCATTCTCCTGTGCACCACAGGGACATCCTCCACACTGTTTCCCACAGAAACATCCTCCGTATTGTCTACCACAGTGACATCCTCACCACAGTACACCACAGGTAAGTTATTCCCACCATCCAACACAGAGACATCCACCCCACTGTCCACCACAGGGATGTCCTCCTCACTGTATACAACAGTCCTCTTTACTGTCTACAACAGGGAGTTGGATGGGCTTTTTGTGGAAAGTGTGGAGTACATCCCTGTTGTGGATAGTCGGCAGGATGTCTCTGTTATTTATAGTGGTAAGGACATTTCTGTGGTGGACAGTGGGTATGATGTCCCTTTGGCGGACAGTGTGGAGGACGTCGTTTAGGTGGACTGTGGGAATGATATCTTTTTGTTGGACAGTGTGTATTACGTCCCTGTGGTGGACAGTGCGGAGGATGTCACTCTGGTTGACACTGGAGAGGAAGTTTCTGTGTTGGACAGTAAGGAGGACATCCCTGAGGTGGACAGTGGATAGGACTTTCCTCTTGTGCACAGTGAGGACATCTTTGTGGAGGACAGTGGGGAAGACGTCCCTGTGGCGGACAGTGGAGAGAACTTCCCTGATGTATACAGTGAGGAGGACATCACTGTGATTGACAGTGGTTAGGACACCCCCATGGTGGACAGTGAGGAGCAGGTCCCTGTTGTAGACTGTGTAGAGGATGATGCAAACAGTGGGGAAGATATCCCTGTGGTGGACAGTGGTGAGGACATCTATGTAACTGAACGGTGAAAGGGACTTATTTGTGGTGGACAGTGGGAAGGATGTAACTTTGGTGGACAGTGGGGAGGACATCCTAAAGGTGGACAGTGGGCAGGACATTCCTGTGGTGGACCGTGGGCTCTAACGTATGCCTGCTAGTCTGAAGACACTTAAAAGCTATTAAAGAGTTTGTTATTAGTTGTAAAAAAAGATTTTCTATGAAAGCTCTCTAAAGATTAAGTACAAAGAAAACTTCTATTTTTTTGAGAAAAAAGTTTTATTTTATATTCTAAGTAGAAAAAGAGAAAGAGTTCTGTTTTATCTCTCCATTATATTTGCCCTCATATTCTTTTGTCCTCAATATTTATATATTTTTAGAGTATATGATCACACATTACAAAGTTTGTTAGAAGTTTATACCAAAAATTAAATTGAGATGAAAGTTTATAATAAAAAATGTTTACATACATATTTGTTAAAAGTGATCGTGTGGCTAAATATCCATTACCTGCCTGGATCCACAGGTTCACTGACGGTTTAGAACTATAACTGGGTTATCAGTGAAGATTTGTGTAGATAAGCCCAGACAATGTTTTATTTTCTATTCTAACACTTACAGTAAATTGTTGGTTCCCTTTTTATTGATCTTTTCCAAATTATTGTATAATCTCCTAGAATGTGCCCTAAGTGAAAAAAAGTCTGGTTATTATCTAAGAATAATTAAGTGATGTTACTTGAGAGACTGACAAAATTCTTATTACAGTTTTGACTGTCAGAAAAAGACTTAGTAACAGTCTCATTATAAAAGAGCTTAATAATCATGAATATAATTAAATTTTTAATAAAGATCATCATTAAAACTTAAAAGTCATCTATTTGTCTATATAACATCACCACAAGACAGCACATCTTTGTAGATCTATGTTTAATAATAATAGCTTGAGACAACAATTTGATATTTTCAGAGACTGTATAAGTTACATTATAAAAATTTACTTTCAGTGTCCTCAATTTTTTAATAATGGTGTTAATACTTGAGGACTTATAGAATACATATATATATATATATATATATATATATATATATATATATATGCATATATATATGATTTAGCACCTTTTCAGGCTTTCTAGTTACAATTACTTTAACAAGAAAAACAATCAAAAGTACAATTAGTTGTTAATTGCCTATATTATCTTTTTTACTTGGTGTTCCATATCATATTAAAATAAACAAAACTGACTCTTGCATTCAGACATTTGAGATGTTTTGTTGACAATTTGATGTTACCCATGTTACTGAAATTCCTTATAATCCTTAAGGATGAAGTTTTGTAAAACAGATATTGTGGAACTTTAAAATAGTGACTTTATGACACTCTGAGTGTGGGAGAAGCAGCTGCTGACACTTTTGCCCTGGTTTTACTAAGAACTCTAAAAAATGGCTTTTGATACAAAAGAGGAGGAGTTATACCCCCAAAAGGGTCTCCCAGAAATACTCTCCATCATACCCTGTTCTTTCACAGTTCGCTAAATCTGAAAGCTCATGGCAAATCTGCTTCTGATGCGGATTGACATTGACATGCTGAGACCAATAAAAGCTATGCCACAGTTATGTGGGAGGAACATTTTACCCTTAAATAGAATAGCCTGGACCCAGTTCTCATATGGGGCCAAAGATTGATATGCCTGTTTGATACCAAAGAAGGCACAGCTAAATGGCTGCCAGAAAAATTAATGAAATAAATAGATAACCCCACAAAAGCCAGGCCTCATTATAAATAAGATGAATAACAATTGACATCCAGGGAAGAGAAACCTCCCTGAGATTTCCCTTCTTTTTCCTTTCCAGGTAAAAATGAATCACCCGTGGTTTGCTATTGCAAGTTCTAATCCTGATGCTGGCCTCCAGATTTACACTATCCAGACCTTCAATGGGCCAGTGACAAGGACATCAAACAGCTAGAGACTGACATCACTAATCTGAAGAAATCCTTTGTTTTGCTGTCTGAAGTGATCTCCAAAAAATGCAAAGGACTTTATTGGACTTGATTTACCCTTTTACAATAGAAAAGACTGTGTACAGCTCTAGACTGTGTATTGCCCTTAAAGAAAAATATGTTGTTTTTACATAGATAAGACATATATGGTTAAAGAAATCATGAAAAAGGTCAGAGAAAGCCTTGAAAAAAGACTGAGAGAGAGGGAAAGATGAGAGCTGGTATAAGAATTGGTCTTTAACCTCTTCATGGTTGTCAACCCTACTTCCTACAATTTTGAGACCATTTATTGCATTACTTCTGCTTATTTATTTTGGTCCCTTGGCTTTAAATAGGCTTACTAAATTTGTGAAACAAAAGATAGATAATTTGGTAGCAAATCCTATTCACGTACATTATCATAAGTTAGCTATGAAGGATCACGAAATTCAAGATGAGGCTGTTACGCTATCCAGAGTGTTCCCCAAATACATCTCCGCTCAACCTAAAAGAGGGGACTCCTGTCCCTAGACCAAGCAGAGAGGGGTCACCCAGAACCCCCTCTGACTGGCGATCTAAATTCTTGCTTACGATGCGAGGCTGAGCACTACAAGGGAATATACAAATTAAAAATATCTTTCTGGGTTCCCTGAGGGACAAGCCTGACTACATAGGGGTTGATGTCAAAAATATCCTCTCTCCAGAAAAAAGACATTGGGATGGGTATGGTTCTCATGCTTCACTGAACAACAACAGGAGGACCAGAGCCATTACAAGGTCCACTTTAATTATGGGAGGTCAGACCTCTATCCCTGCCTTTGCAAAATTAGAATCGCCACGGCCCTTTTATATTTAAAGAAGGCAGGAGATGTCAGGGGCATCTCTGTCTATACACAAAATGCCTAAAATCAGCCATAGGCCTAAGTCAGCCTGCTAGCACAAAGTCTTGGGTCTCTGTGGAAAGACACTGAAACAGATGGCTAAAAGCTATTGTAAACAAACAGATAGTTGCCAAGCTCTAGTCATAGACCTTGTAGATAGGTGACCTTGGGTAGACACTACAACTTAGATTAGGACAGGTAAATCATAGGCGGAGTCATAGTAGCCTGTCCCCTGAACCGTCACCCAGCTGACACACTGTTCTGGAAGATATCTGTACTCCCCCTGAACACCTACGCTCCTTCGGTATCCCCTTCCCCACATCCTGCCTTTTTGTGTATATAACCTGTGTGTGAAAAAGTAAAAATAGCGATCTGATCAGCCTATAGACAGGTTCTTTGCATCTTTGCCTGCTACCCCAGCCCCCACTCTCTTTTAGGTGATGTCCCCGGACCCTTGTTTAATGTCCTGCTGGACAGGACACTGGCTACCACAGGGAGGTCCTCCTCACTGTCTACCACAGAGATGTCCTCTGCACTGTCCACCACTGGAACATCCTACTTATTGTCCACCACAGGGACATCGTCCTATGAACCACAGGAATGTTCTGGTCACTATCCACCACAAGGACATCCTCCCCATAGTCCACTTGACTGAAATCCTCCCCACTGTCCACCACAGGTACGTCCTTCCCACAGTCAACCTCAGGGATTTCCTCCTCACTGTCCACCAGAGGGAAGTCCTTCCCACTGTCTACCACAGGGACACCCTTCTCATTGTTTACCAGAGAAAAGTCCTCCACATTGTTTATGTAAAAGACACATACTTCACTGTCTACCACAGTGATGTCTTCCTGACTGTTTACAACAGGGATGTCCTTCACACAGTAAACTACAGGGACTTCCTCTCAACTGTCTGCCACAAGGGGTGTCCTCACCACTGTCAAGCACAGGGATGTTCTCCTCACTGTATACAAAAGGGAAGTCCTCCCCAAGGTCCAGTGCAGGGACATCATCCCCATTGTCCTCCACAAAAAGTCATCCTCACTGTGCACAAGAGAGAAGTCCTCCCCACTGTCCACCTCAGGGACAATCTCTTTACTGACCACTAAAGAAACTTCCTACCCAGTGTCCATCAGAGGGACACCCTCCCCACTGTCCACCACAGGGACATCATACCCACTGTCCACCACAGAAACGACCTCATCACTGTCCATCACAGAGACATCTTTCCCGCTGTCAACAACAGAGAGGTCCTCCCCATTTTCCACCACAGGAGCGTCCTTCTCACTGTCCACAATAGTAACATCCTCCCCACTGTCTAAAACAGGGATGTGCTCCCCACTGTCCACCACAGGGACTTCCTACCCATTGTCCACGACAGGGAGGTGCTTCCCACTGTCCACCATAGAGAGGTTTTCTGAGTTGTCCACCACAGGGATGTCCTTCTCACTGTTCACCACAAGGATATCCTCCCAACTGTGCACCACAGGGACATCCTCTCATGCACAACAGGCATGTCCTCACCCTTGTGCACCACAGGAACATTCTCTTGTGCAAAACAGGAATGTCCTAACCACTGTCAACCTCAGAAATGTCCTCTGCACTCTCCACAACAGGGACATCATTCCCACTGTCCATCAAAGGGACATTCTAATTTGCACCAGAGAAACGTCCTCACCACTGTGCACCACAGGACATCCTCCCCAATGTCCACCACAAAACATATTCCCCACTGTCCACCAAAGGGAGGTCCTTTCTACTGTCCACAACAGGGACATCCTTCCAACTGTCAACCACAGAGACATCCTTCACACTGTCAACCACAGGGACGTCCACCACACTGTCCACTGTCCACTGTTCATTTTTCCCACTGTCACAGAGGCATCCTCAACAATGTCCACTACAGAGGTGCCCTTCCCACTGTTCACCACAGGGACATCCTTTGCACTGTGTACCACAGGGACATCCTCCTGTCCACAAAAGAGATGTCCTTTCCACTGTCCACCACAGGGACGTCCTTCTTACTGTCCACCAAAGGGATGTCCTTCCCACAGTCCACTACAGGGACATTCATTCAACTGTCCAACACATGGACATCCTCCCCACTGTCAACCACAGGGACGTCCTCACCACTGTCTACCACAGGGACGTCCTACCCACTTTCAATCAAAGGGATGTCCTTCTCACTGTCTACTTCAGGGACATCCTCTAAATTGTCCACAACAGTGACAATCTTCCCTAGTCTACCACAGAAACACAAACCCCACTGTCCACCACAAGGATGTTCCCCCCTGTCCACCACAGCGTCGTCGTCAAGAATGTCTTCCACTGGGGTGTTCTTTCCCCCTTTTCAAAACAGGGACATCCTCTCAACTGTGCACCATCGTGACATCTTCCAGTGCACACCATCGATGTCCTCACCAATGTCCATCCCAGAGATGTTTTCTGCATTCTCCACAACAGGGACATCCTTACCACGGACCACCAAAAGGACGTTCTCCTGTGCACCACAGAAACGTCCTCACCACTGTTCACAAAAGGGACATCGACCCCACTGTCCACCACAGGGATATCCTTCCCACTGTCCATGACAGGGATGTCCTTCTCACTGTCAACCAAAGGAACGTCCTCCCCAAAGTCCAACACAGGGATGTCCCTCCAAATGTCCACCACATAGACATCCTCACCACTGTCTACCACAGGGACGTCCTTCCCACTGTCCACCAGAGGGATATCCTTCCCACTGTTCAAGACAAGGAGGTCCTTCCTACTGTCCACCACAGGGTGGTCCTCTCTACTGTCCACCACAGAGATGTTTGTTCCACTGTCCACCAAAGGGATGTTCTCCTTTGCGCAACAGAAATGTCCTCACCACTGTCTACTACAGGGACTTCCTCCACACTGTCCACCACTGTGACGTCCTTTCCACATTTCACCATGAGGAGGTCTTCTCCACTGTCCACCACAGAAACTTCCTTTCCACTGTTCACCACAGGGACATCCTACCCACTTTGCACAACAGGGACATCCTTCTGTGCACAACAGGGACATCCTCACCACTGTGCACAAAAGGGACATACTCCTTTGCACACCAGGAATTTCAGCACCACTCTCCACACCATAGATGTCCTCTGCACTCTCCATGACAGGGACATCCTCCCCACTATTCATCAAAGAAATGTCCTTTCCACTGTCCACCACAGGGATGTCATCCCAACTGTCCAACACAGAGAAGTCCTCTTCACTGTCCACCACAGTGACGTACTTTCCACTGCCCCCAGAAGGATATCATTCAAACTATTCACAAGGAGGTCCTTCCCAATATCAACAACAGGGATGTCCTTCCCACTGTCCACAACATAAATATTTTTCTCACTGTCTACCACAGGGTGGTCCTCTCTACTGTCCACCACAGAGATGTACTATCCACTGTCCACCAAAGAGACATTCTCCTTTGCTCCACAGAAACGTCCTCACCATTTTCCACCACAGAAACATCCTCCCCATTGTCCACCACTATGATATCCTTTCCACTTTTCACCATGAGGAGGTCCTCTCCACTGTCCACCACAAAAACATCCTTTCCACTGTTCACCACAGGGATGCATTTTCCAATATCCAACACAGGGAGGTACTCACCACTGTCCACCACAGGGATGTCCTTTCCACTGTCCACCACAGAAATATCCTCCTCACTCTCTATCACAGGGACGTCTTTACCACTGTCCATGACAGAGAGGTCCTCCCTGCTGTCCACCACAGGAAAGTCCTTCACACTGTTCACCACAGTAACGTCCTCCCAGTTGTCAAATACAGGGACATCCTCCCCACTGTTCACCACAGAGACGTCCTACTTACTGTCCACCACAGTGTGAACGTCCTCACTGTCTACAACAGGAACGTCCTTTTCATTGTCCACCACATGGACATCCTTCCACAGTCCACAAAAGAAACATCCTTCCCACTGTTTACCTCAGGGACGTCCTCCTGACTCTCCACCACACAAACATCCTCCCAACTGTCCACCACAGATATCCATCCAACTGAACACAACAGGGACGTACTCTCCACTGTCCTCCACAAGGACGTCATTTCCACTACCCTCAACAGAGAGGTCCTTCGCACTGTCCACAACAGGGACATCCTCCCCACTGTCCACCACAAGGATTTCCTCCCCACAGTCCATCACAGGGATGTCCTTTCCACTGTCCATCAGAGTGAAGTCCTCCCCAATGACAAGCACAGGGACATCCTCCTGTGTACCAAAAGGACATCCTTAAAACTGTCCACCACAGGGTTGTCCTCACCAATGTCCAGCACAGTGACATCCTTCCCATTGTTCACCACAGGGATTACCTCCTCACTGTGCACCACAGGGACATCCTCCTGTGCACAACAGGAATGTCCTCACCAGTGTGCACTACAGGGACATCTTTTGCATTGTCCACCACAGGGACGTCCTATCCACTGTCCATTAAATTGAGGTCCTCCCTGCTGTCAAGCACAGGGGCATTCTTACCACTGTCCACCACAGTTTCATCCTCACCATTGTCTACCACAAAAACGTCCTTCCCAATGTTCACTACAGGGACATTCTCCCCAATGTGCACCAAAGAGACACACTTTTACTGTCCATCACAGGGATGTCCTTCCCACTGTCCACCACAGTAACGTCCTTTCCACTTTCCACCACAGGTACATCCTCTCCACTGTCCACCACAGGGACATCCTTCCCATTGTCCCCCACAGAGAGGTCCTTTCCGCTGTCTACCACAGGGACATTCTTCAGACTGTCTACCACAGAGACTTCCTCCCCACTGTCCACCACAGGGACATCCTCCACACTGTCTACCAGAGGGAGGTTCTCCCAAATGTCTACAACAGGGACGTCCTTCCCACTGTCCAGCACAATAATGTCCTCCTCATTGTCCAAAACAGGGATGTTCTCCCCACTGTCCACCACAGAGATGTCCTACCCATATCCACCACAGGGAAGTCCTCCCCACTGTCCACCATAGGGATGTCCTCCCCTTGTCAACAACATGGATGTCCTTCCACAGTCCACAAAAAGGACATCCTTTCCACTGTTTACCAAAGAGACGTCCTCCCCACTGTCCACTACAGAAATGTCCTCCCAACTGTCCACCAAAGTGACATACTTCCCACTATTCACCACAGTGACATCCTCCCCAATGTGCAACAAAGGGACATCCTTTTATTGTCCACAACAGGGATGTACTTTTCACGGTCCACCACAGAGAGGTCCTCCCCTCTCTCCACCACAGGGACATTCTTTCCACTGTCCACCACAGAAACATCCTTACCATTGTCCAACACAGGGATGTCTTTCCCAATGTCCACCACAGAGAGGTCCTTTCCACTGTCCACCACAAAGACATTCTTCCCACTGTCCACCACAGAGATGTCCACCCCACTGTCCAGCACACTAATGTCCTCCCTGTTGTCCAAAAACAGGGATGTCTTCTTCACTGTCCACCACAGAGACATCCTACTCATGTCCACCATAGGGAGGTCCTCCTCATTGTCCACAATAGGGACGTCCTCCCTTTGTCTACAACATGGACTTCCTTCCACTGTCCACAAAAAGGACATACTTCCCACTCTTTACAAGAGGAATATACTCCCCACTGTCCACTACAGGGATGTCCTAACCACTGTCCACCACAGGGAGGTCCTCTCCAGTGTCCACAACAGGGTTGTTTTTTCCTGTCCACCAGAAGGAGGTCCTCCTCACTGTCCACCACAGTGACGTCCTACTGTATACCACAAGAACATCCTTAAAACTGTCCACCACAGGGTCATCCTCACCAATGTCCACCACAGTGACATCTTTCCCACTGTTTCCCACAGGGACATCCTCCCCAATGTTCACTACAGAGTGGACCTCACCACAGTCTACCACATTGAGGTCTTTCCCACTGTCCACCACAGGGTCGTCCTCACCACTGTCCACCATAGAAACATACTTCCCATTGTTCACCACAGGGACATCCTCCCCACTTTGCATCACAGGGACAACCTCCTGTGAACAACAGGGATGTACTCACAACTGTGCTCCACAGGGACATCTTTTCCACTGTCCACAACAGAGATGTCCTTCCCACTGTCCACCACAGAGATGTCCTCCCTGCTGTCCACCACAGGGACATTCTTCCCACTTTCCACCACAGAAATGTTCTCCTCACTGTCCACCACAGTGGTGTCCTCCCCACTTTTTACCACAGAGATCTCCAACCCACTGTCCACCACAGAAACATCCTCCCCACTGTCCAACACAGAGATGTCCTTTCCATTGTTTACCAAACAGATGTCCTTCTCAATGTCCACCACAGGGACATCCTCCTGTGTACCACAAGGATATCCTTACCACTGTACACAACATAGTTGTCCTCACCAATGTCCACTACCGGGATGTCCTCACCACTGTTCACCTCAGGGAGGTTCTCCTCTCTGTCCATCACAGGGACATTCTTCTTCCTGTCCATCACAGTGATGGCTTCCCCACTGTCCTCCAAAGGGACGTCCTTTCCACCTTTGAAAACAAGGACTTCATTTCAACTGTCCACCACAGGGAAGTCCTCTTCACTGTCCATCACAGGGATGTCCTTCCCACTTTACACCACAGGGATATTCTCCTGTGCATGGGATGTTCTTACCACTTTCAACCCAGAGATGTCCTCTGCACTCCCCACTACAAGAACATTCTTCTCACTGTCCACCAAAGAGACATTGACTTGTGCACCACAGGAATGTTGTTCTTATTGTCCACAAGGCTGTCATCTGCACTGTCTACAACAGTGAAATCTTCTCCACGGTCCACAACAGGGAAGTCCTCACCAATGTCCACCACAGGGATATCTTTCCCACTGTCCAACAAAGGATGTTTTTCCCACAGTCCAGAACAAGTACATTCTTCCCACCATCCACCACAGAGATGTCCACCCCACTGGACAGCACAGGGATGTTTTACCCACTGTCCACCACAGGGAAGTCATCCTGTGTACCACAAGGATGTCCTTACCACTGTCCACCATAGGGTCATATTCAACAATTTCCAGCATAGTGACGTCCGTCTCACTGTTCAACACAGACATCCTCCCCACTGTACACCAGAGGGACATCCTCCTGTGCAGAACAGGGACATCCTCACCACATTGCACTACAGGGACATCCTTTCCACTGTCCACCATAAGGGATGCCTTACCCACTGTCCACCAGAGCGAGGCCCTCTTTACTGTCCACCACAGGGAAGTCTGCTCCACTGTCCACAAAAGGCACATACTTCCCACTTTCCACCACAGCAATGTCCTCCCAATAGTTCCCCACAGGGACATCCTCCCTACTGTCCACCACAGAAACATCCTTGCCAATGTCCACAACAAGGAAGTGCTCCTCACTGTCCACCAGAGGGACATCCTTCCCACTGTCCACCACAGGAATTTTTTCCCTACAGTCCACAACAGGTACATTCTTCCCACCATCCACCAAAAAGATGTCCACCACAATGGCCACCACAGGGACTTCCTCCTGAGTACAAACAGGACGTCCTCACCACTGTCCACCAAGGATCATCCTCAACAATGTCCACCACAGGGATGTCCTTCCCACTGTTCACCACAGGGAATTCCTCCACACAGTGCACCACAGGGACATCCTCCTGTGCACACCAGGTACGTCCTCACCACTGTCCAGAACAGAGATGTCCTCTGCACTCTAAAATATATGGACATGCTTCCCACTATCCACCACAGGCAGGTTCTCCAGTCCACCACAGGAACATCCTTCCCACTGTCCACCACAAGATGTCCTATGCAGTGTAATTCACAGGGATGTCCTCCTCACTGTCCAGTAGAGAGAAGTACTCCACACTATCCACCACATGGATGTCCTTCCCACGGTCCACCACAGTGACATCCTCCCCTCTGTCCACCACAGGGACATCCTACCCACTGTTCACCACAGAGAGGTTCTCCCTTCTGTCCACCACAGAAACTTTTTTTTTTACTGTCCACCATTGGGTCATCCTCTTCAATGTCCACCATAGGGATGTCCTTCCCACTGTAAACAACAGGGACATCCTCCCCACTGTGCACCAAAGGGACATCACCCTGTGCACAACAGGAATGACTTAACCACTGTCCACCACAGAGATGTCCTCTGCGCTCTCCACCATTTAGACATCCTTATGAATATCCACCACAGGGATGATCTCCAGTGCACCACAGTAACGTCCTCCCCACTGTTTACAAGGACATCCTCCCCCGTCTACAATAGGGATGTCCTTCCCACTATCCACAACAGAAAAGTCCTCCCAGCTGTCCAGCACAGTGACATCCTACCCACTGTCAACCTCAGTGACATCCTTCCCTCTGACCATCACAGGGATGTCCTTCCCACTGTTCAACACAAGGAGGTCTTCCCCAATGTCCACAACAGGGACTTTTTACCACTGTCAACAAAATATATGTCCTCCCCACTGTCCACCACAGGGAACTTTTTCCCACTGCCTACCAAAGGGAAGTCCTCTCTCTGTCCACCACAGTGATGTCCTTTCCACTGTTCACCATAGGGACATCCTCACCAATGGCCACAACAGGGATGTCCTTTCCACTGTCCAAAACAGAAAGGTACTCTCCGCTGTCCACCAGAGGGATGTTCTTCCCACTGTCCACCTAAGTGACGTCCTTTCCTCTGTCTAACACAGGGATGTCCTTCCCACTGTCCACCACAGAAAGTTCCTCCCCAGTGTCCACCAGAGGGACATCTTTCCCACTGTTCACAACAAGTTGATCCTTCCCAATGTCCACAACAGGGACGTCCTTCCCACTGTCCACAACATAAATGTCCTTCCCACTGTCCACCACAAAAACCTCCTTTCACTGTACAACACAAGGAGCTCTTCTCTACTGTCCACCAAGGTGATGTCCTTTCCACTGTTGACCATAGGGACGTCCTCGCCACTGTCCACAAAAGGGATGTCCTTCCCAATGTCCACCACAGGGATGTCCTCCCAGCTGTCCACCACCAGAACGTCCTACCCACTGTCCTCCAAAGGGAGGTCTTACCCACTGTCTACCACAGGGTGGTCCTCCCCACTCTCCACAGTCAGGTCCTCTTTACTGTCCACCACAGGGAAGTTTTTCAACTGTCCACCACAGGGGTGTCCTTCCCACTGTCCAAACAGGAGCATCCTCCCCACTGTCCACCACAAGGATGTTCTACCCACTGTCTGCCACAGGGACATACTCATGACTGTCTACCACAGGGACGTCTTTCCCACTGCCCACCAAAGTGATGTCCTTCCCACTGTCCACTACAGGGACATCTTTGAAATTGTCCACCACAGGGACATGCTCCCCATAATCCAACAGAATGACATTCTTCCACAAGAGGGAATTTTTTCTTCTGTCCACCACAGTGACGTCCTTTCCACTGTCCACTACAGTGATGTCCTTTCCACTGTCCAACATATGGAGGTCCTCCCCACTGTCCACCACAGGGACGTCATTTCAACTGTCCATGACAGGGACATCCTTTCCACTGTGCACCACAGGAATGTACTACCCACTGTCCACCATAGGGACGTCATTTCAACTGTCCATGACAGGGGCATCATTTCCACTGTGCACCACAGGAATGTACTACCCACTGTCCACCATAGGGACGTCATACCCACTGTCCACCATAGGGACTTCATACCCACTGTCCACCACAGGGACATTCTCCCACTGTCCAATAAAGGGACGTCCTCCCTACTGTTCACAAAAGAGATGTCCTTCCCAAACTCTACCACAGAAATGTCCTCCCCACTGTCCACCACCTTGATGTCTTTTACACTGTCCACCACAGAAAGTTCCTTTTCACTGTCCAAAAGAGAAACATCCTCCCCACTGTCCATCACAGGGACATCCTACCCACAACAAAGGGATGTTTTTTGTCCAACAAAGGGATGTTTTCCCCACAGTCCAAAACAGGTCCATTCTTTCCACCATCAACCACAGAGACATCAACCCCACAGGAAACCACAGGGATATTTTCCTCACTCTCCACCACATGGTTGTCCTCCTGTATACCACAAGTATGTCCTTACCACTGTCCACCACAGAGATGTCCTCAATAATGTCCAGCAAAGTGACATCCTCCTGTATGCAACAGGGAAATCTTCACCACTGTGCACCACGGGGACTTTCTTTCCACTGTCCAATACAGGGACATCCTCCCCACTGTCCACCAGATGGAGATCCTCTCCAATGTCCACCACAGGGACATCTTTCCCATTGACCATCTGAGTGATGTCCTCCCCTCTGTCCACCACAGGGACAACCTACCCATTGTCCACCTTAGAGAGGTTCTCCATGCTTTCCCTCACAGAGACATCATCATCACTGTCCAACACAGGGTCATCCTCACCAATGTCCACCAAAAAGACATCCTTCGACTGTTCACCACAGGGACATTCTTTCCACTGTGCATGACAGGGACATCCTACTCTGCACAACAGAGACATCCTCAATCTGTGCATCACAGGGACATCCTCCTGTGTACAACAGAGATGTTCTTACCACTGCCCACTACAGAGATTTCCTCTGCACTCTCCACTACAGGGACATGCTTACCACTGTCCACCACAGAAATGTCCCTTTTACTGTCCACCACAGAAACGTCTTTCACACTGTCCTCCACAGAGATATCCTCCACACTGTCTAAAACAGGTAGGTCCTCCCAACTGTCCACCACAGGGATGTCCTCCCCACTGTCCATCACAGGGACATCCTTCCCATTGTCCACCACAGAAACATTCGTCCCACTGTTCACTACAAGGACATCCTCCCCACTCTCTACTACAGGACATACTTCTGTTCACAACAGGGATGTTCTCACCACTGTGCACCACAGGGACATCCTTCTGTGCACAACAAGGACGTCATCACCACTGTGAACTACAAGGACATTCCACTCTCCACCACAGGGACATCCTCCCAACTGTCCACCACATAGATATTCTCCTCACTGTCCGCCACAGGAATGTCCTTCCCACTTTCCACAACAGAGATGTCCTCTCCACTGTCCTTTCAGGGACATTCTTCCCAATGTCTACCACAGAGAGGTCCTTCCCACTGTCCACTACAGGGACGTCCTTCCCACTGTCCACCAGACAGAGTTCCTCTCCACTGTCTAACATACAAACATCCTCCAGTGTACCACAAGAATTTCTTTACCTCTGTCCACCTCAGGGACGTTTTTCCCACTGTCCATCACAGGGACATTCTTCCCAATGTCCACCACAGAAACATCCTTCCCACTGTTCAGTACAGGGACGTCCTCACCACTGTGCCTCACAGGACATACTTCTGTTCACAACAAGGACTTTCTCACCACTCTGTACTACATGGACATCCTCCTGTGCACAACAAGGATGTCCTTAACACTATGAACTACATGGGCATTCCACTGTGTACCACAGGGATGTCCTCCACAATGTCAACTGCAGAGAGGTCCTCCCCACTCTCCACCTCAGGGATGTCCTTACCACTGTCCACAACAGTGAGGTCCTCTCCACTTTCCAACAAAGGAACGTCCTTCCCACTGTCCACCACAGGAATGTCCTTCCCAATTTCCACAACAGAGATGTCCTCCCAACTGTCCTCTCAGGGATGTTCTTCCCACTGTCCACCACAGAAAAGTCCTTCTTACTACCCACCACAGAGTGGTCCTTCCCACTGTCCACCACAGGGACATCCTTCCTACTGTCCACCACCAGGACGTCCTCCCCACTGTCCACCACAAAGACGTCCTTCTCTCTGTCCACCAGAAGGAGGTCCTCTCCACTGTCTACCATAGAGACGTCCTCCAGTGTACCTCAAGGACGTCTTTACCTCTGTCCACAACAGGGTCATCCACACCAATGTCCAGCACAGTGACGTCATTCCCACTGTTCACTACAGTGACATCCTTCCCACTGTCCACCACAGGAAGGTCCTCTCCAATGTCCACCACAGAAACTTCCCTTTTACTGTCCACCACAGAAAAATCTCATCCCTGTCCACCACAGAAACATCTTTCACACTCTCCTCCACAGAGAGATCCTCCCCACTGTCTAAAACAGGGAAGTCCTCCCCACTTTTCACCACAGAGACGTCCTAGCTACTGTCTGCCACAGGAAGGTACTGCCCACTGTTCACCATAGGGACGTCCTCCCCTGTGTCCCTCACAGGGACATTCTTCCTACTGTCCACCTCAGAAACGTCCTTCCCACTGTTCACTACAGGGAAATCCTGCCCACTGTGCACCACAGGACATACTTCAGTTCACAACAGTGACATACTCACCACTGTGTACCACAGGGCATCCTCCTGTGCACAACAGAGATGTCCTCACCACTGTGAACTACACGGACATTCCATTGTCTACCACAGGAATGTCCTCTCCACTCTCCTCTGCAGAGAGTTCCTCCCCACTCTCCACCACAGGGATGTCCTTCCCTGTCCACAACAGGGAGTTCCTCTCCACTTTCCACAAAAGGAACGTCTTTCCCACTGTCCACCACAGGGACATCCTCCCAACTGTCCACCACAGGGACATCCTTCTCACTGTCCACCACAGGGACATCCTTATCACTGTCCACCACAGGAATGTCCTTCCCACTTTCCACAAAAGAGACATTCTCCCCACTGTACTCTCAGTGATGTTCTTTCCACTGTCCAACAAAGGGACATACTTCACACTGTCCACCACAGGCAAATCCTCCAAACTGTCCACCACAGTTCCATACAGGGACGTTTTTCCCACTGTTCTCCACAGAGAGGTCTTACAAACTTTCCTGCCCAGAGATGTTTTACTCACTGTCCACCACAAGGAGGTCCTCCCCACAGTCTACCAAAGGGATGTCCTTCTAACTGTTTACCTCAAGGACATATTTCTTACTGTCCACCAAAGGGACTTTCTTCCCAAATTCCAACAGATGAACATCCTTTCCACTTTCCACAACAGGGACATCCTTCTTACTGTCCACCACAGGGACGTCCTTCCCAATATCCAGAAAAATGTCGCCCCACTTTCCACCACAGGGACATCCTCACTGCTGTCCACCACAGGTACTTCCTCCCCACTGTCCACCACAGGGACATCCTCACTGCTGTCCACCACAGGGATGTCCTCACCAATGTCCACCACAGAAAAATCCTTCCTACCGTTCACCACAGGGACATCTTCCCCACTGTTCACCAAAGTGATGTCCTTACCACTGTCCACCACAGGGACGTCCTCTCCAATATCCACCTCAGTGACATCTTTCCTACTGTTCACTACAGGAACATGCTCCCCAATGTCTATGACTGGGACAACCTCTGCACTGTCCACCTCAGGAATGTCCTTCCCACTGTCCAACAAAGGGACGACCTTCCCACTATCCACCACAGACAAATCCTCCAAACTGTCCACCACAGGGACATACTTCCCACTCTCCAGCACAGCAAGATCATCCCCACAGTCCAAAACAGTGACATTCTCCCACTGTCTATCACAGGGAACTCCTTCCCACTGTTCACCAGAGGGATGTCCTCCCAGCTCTCCATGACAAGGACACCCTCCCAACTGTCCACCAAAGGGACGTCCTTCCCACTGTCCACAACAGAATCGTCCTCTCCACTGTCCACCACAGTGATGTCCTTTCCACTGTCCACCACAGAGAGATCCTACACATTGTACACCACAGGGATGTCCTACACACTTTCCACCACAATGAGGTCCTACTCATTGTCAACCACAGGGACGTCCTCCCCACTGTCAACCACAGGGATATCCTTCTTACTGTTCACAACAGGGAAGTCTTTCTTACTTTCCACCATGGAAACATCTTCCCCACTGTCTACCACAGAGATATCCATCCCAATGTCCACCAAGAAACATCCTTTCTACTGTCCACAACAGGGATGTCCTCCCCACTGCCCACCAGGGGGAGTTCCTCCGCACTGTACAACACAGAGACGTCTTCCCCAATGTCCACCACAGGGACGTCCTTCCCACTGTTTACTACAGAAAGGTCCTCCCCGCTGTCTAACACAGGGACTTCCTTCTCACTGTCCACCACAGGGAGGTACTCTCAACTGTCTACCACATAGACATTCTTCCCACTGTCCACCACAGGAAACTCCTCTCCTCTGTCTAAAAGAGAAATGTCCTCCCCACTGTCAACCACAGGGACATCCTACCCATTGTCTACCACAGGGATGTCCTCCCTACAGTCCACTACAGGGATGTCCTCCAAACTGTCCACCACAGAGACATCATCTCCACTGTCCACCATAGGGACATCTTTCCCACTGTCCACAAAAGGCATGACCTTCCCACTGTCCATGACAGAAAGTGTCCACATAACTGTCCACCACATGGACGTCCTTCCCACTGTCCACCAAAGAAACGTCCTTCCCACTGTCCACCACCAGGACATCCATACCACTGTCCACCACAGTGATGTCTTCACCACAGTCCACCGCAGGTACATTCTTCCAACCATGCACCACAGAGATGTCCACCCCAGTGGCCACCACAGGGATGTTTACCCCACTGAACACCACAGGGACATCCTCCTCTGTACCAGAAGGACGTCCTTACCACTCTGCACCACAGGGTCATCCTCACCAATATCCAGCACCATAATGTCCTTCCCACTGCTCACCACAGGGATATCCTCCAGTGCACAACAGAAACATCCTTCCCACTGTTCACTACTGAAACGTCCTCCCCACTGTCCACAAAAAGATGTCCTTCCCACTGTCCACCACAGGTATGTCCTTGCCACAGTCCACCACAAGTAGGTCATCCCCAATGTCAACCACAGGGATGTCCTACCCACTGTGCATAACATTAATGTCCTTCCCACTATGTACCACAGAAATGTCCTTCCCACTATCCCCCACAGGCAAGTGCTCTCCACTATCCACCCCAAGGACATCCTTCCCAATTTCCACCATAGAAATGTCTTCCACAAATTCAACCACAGGGACATCCTACCTACTGTCCAACACAGGGACAGCCTTCCCACTGTCCACCACAGGAATGTCCTCCCTTCTGTCTACCACAGTGTGGTCCTCCCACCAAAGAAACTCCCCCCCACTGTCCACCACAGGGATGTCCTCTCCATGGTCCACCAGACGGATGTCCTCCCCACTGTCCACCATGTGGACGTCCTTTCCATTGTCTACCAAATTGACATCCTTCCCACTGTCAACTACAGAGACATCCTCCCTCCTGTCCATCACAGGGACATCCACCCCACTGTGTACCACAGTGTTGGCATTCCTACTGTCCACCAAAGATATGTCCTCCCTACTGGCCACCACATGGATGACCTTCCCACTGTCCACCACAGAAAGGTCCTCACCATTGTCCACAGATGAGAGGTCCATCCCACTGTCCACCACAGAAACATCCTCCCCACTGTCCCCACAGGGACATCCTCCCCACTGTCCACTAGAAGAACATCCTCCCCACTGTACACCACAGTAATGTCTTCCCCACTGTCAACCAAAGGAATGTCCTTCCCACTTGCCACCACAAGGTGGTCCTCTACACTGTCCACCACAGGGAAATCATCACCACTCTCTATGACAGGTAAGTCTGCCCAACTGTCCACCACAAGGATATTCTCACCATTGTCCACCAAAAGGACGTACTTTTCACTGTCCACCAAAGGGACATCCTGCCTAGTGTAAAAGACACGGAGTGTTCTTCCAATTGTCCACAACAGAGACATCATCCCAACTGTCCACAACACGGACGTCCTCTGCACTGTCCATCACAGGGGCGTCCTTCCCACTGTCCACCAAAGTGACATCTTTATCACTGTCCACCACAGTGACATCCTCCCCACTGTCCACTAGAAGAAGGTCTGCCCCACTGTACACCACAGTAACATTATCCCCACTGTCCACCAAAGGAAAATCCTTCCCACTCGCCACCACAGGGTGGTCCTCCACACTGTCCACCACAGAAATGTCCTCCCCACCATCCACTACAGGGACATCCTTACTACTGTCCACCAAAGTAACGTACTTTCGACTGTCCACCAAAGGGACATCCTTCCCAGTGTAAAGGACACGAAGTGTCCTTCCAATTGTCCACAATAGAGACATCATACCAACTGTCCACAACAGGGACATCCTCTGCACTGTATACCACAGGGACATCCTTCAAACTGTCCACCACAGGGAAATCCTCCCCACTGTCTACTACAGGTACGTCCTTCCCACTGTACACCATAGAAATGTCCTCCTCACTGTCCACCACAGGGACATCTTTCCCACTGTTCACCACAAAGAATTCCTCCCCACTCTCCATCACAGAGATGTCCTTCAAACTGTCCAGCAAAGAAACACCCTCCCCACTTTCAAACAGGGATGTCCTCTCCACTGTCCACCACAGGGACATACTAACCACTGTCTACCACAGAGAGGTAATCCTTACTGTCCACCACAGAAACAACCTCTTCACTGTCCACAACTGAGATGTCCATTTCACTGTCCAACACAGTGACGTCCACCCCACTGTCCACCTCAGAAACCTCCTACCATTGTCCATCAGATGGAGGTACTCCCCCTTGTCCACCACAGGAACATGTTCCCCACAGTCCACCATAGGGACATCCTTCCCACTGTCCACCACAGTGTCCTCCTCCTCACTGTCCACCACAGAAACTTCCTCCACACTGTCTACCACAGAGACATCCTCCACACTGTCCACCACAGAGACGTCCTCCTCATTGTCCACCACAGGGATGTCCCTCATACTTTCCACCACATGAACGTCCTTCCCACTGTCCACCAAAGAAACGTCCTTCCCACTGTCCACCACAGGGATGTCCTCCAGTCCACCACAGAGACATCCTCCCCACTGTCCACATCTTGGACATACCCCCCACTGTCTGCCACAGTGGTGTCTTCCCCACAGTCCACTGAATTTACATTCTTCCAACCATCCACCACAGAGACATCCACCCCACTGGACACGACAAGGATGTTTTCTTCACTGAAAACCACAGGGACATCCTCCTGTGTACCAGAAGGATGTCCTTACCACTCTGCACCACAGGGTCATCCTCATCAAAGTCCAGCACCATGATGTCCTTCCCACTCTTAACCAAAGGGAAATCCTCCCTAATGTGCACCACAGAGATATCCTCTAGTGCAAATTAGGGATGTCTTCACAACTGTGCACCACATGGATGTCCTCCAGTGCACAACAGAAACATCCTACCCACTGTCCACTACAGAAACGTCCTCCCCACTGTCCACCAAAGGGACATCATTCCCAATATCCACCAAAGGGACGCCATTCACACTGTCCACCACAGGGATGTCCTTCCCACTGTCCACCACAAGTAGGTCATTCCCAATGTCCACCACAGGGATGTCCTACCCACTGTCCAAAACATTAACCTCCTTCCCAGTATGCACCAGAGAAACGTCCTACCCACTATCCCCCACAGGCAGTTGCTCTCCACTATCCACCACATGGATGTCCTTCCCACTTCCCACCACAGAAACATCTTCCACACTGTCCACCACAAGGACGTCCTACCTACTGTCTAACACAGGGATGTCCTCTCAACTCTCCACCACAAAAATGTCCTCCCCACTGTCCACCACAGATTGGTCCTTTCAACTGGCTACCACAGAAACTTCCACTCCCACTGTCCATGACAGGGATATCCTCCCTACGGTTCACCAGAGGGATATCTTTCCCACTGTCCAAAAAAGGGGCATCTTTCCCACTGTCCACCACAGAGATATCCTCACCACTCTCCACCAAAGAAACATCCTTCCCAGTGTTCACCACTGGTACATCCACCCCATTTTGCACCACAAGGACATCCTCCCATGCACAACAGGGACGTTCTTACCATTGTGCATCTCAGAAACATCCTCCTTTGCACACCAGGAAAATCCTCACCACTGTCCACACCAGAGATGTTCTTCGCACTCTCCACTTCATGGACATCCTTTACATGGTTCACCAAAGGGATGTTCTTTTGGGCACCACAGAAATGTCCTAACAACTGTCCACCACAGGGACCTCCTCTTAACAGTCCACCACAGGGGTGTCCTCCCCACTGTCCACCACAGGGATGTCCTTCCCACTGTCCACCACAGGGACATCCTCCCAACTGTCCACCAGTTACATCCTACCCACTGTTCACCAGAGGGAGGTTTTCCTCACTATCCACTTCAGGGACGTACTCCTGTGTACCACAAGGACATCCTTAACACTGTCCACCACAAGGTTGTACTCAACAATGTCCAGCACAGTGACGTCCTTCCCACTGCCCACCATAGGAAGATCCTCTCCACTGTCCAACATAGGGACTTTTTTTGCTGTCTACCACAGAAACTTCTCACCACTGTCCATGACAGGGACGTCTTTAGCACTGTCCTCTACAGAGAGATCCTCCATGCTCTCCACCACAGAAATGTTCTCCCCACTGTTCACAAAAGGAGTCTTTTCCACTCTCCAATATGGAAATGTCCTTCCCACAGTCCACCACAACGAACTCCTCCCCACTGTCCACCACATGGATGTTCTCCCAACTGTCCATCACTGTCCACTAAAGGGACATCCTCCCCACTTTCCAACAAAGGGATGTCCTTCTCACTGTCCACAACAGAGATGTTCTCCCAACTGTCCACCACAGGGATGTCCACTAAACTGTCCACCAAAGGGACATCCTCCCCACTGTACACCACATGGATGTCCTCCCCACTGTACACCACAGGGATGTACTTCCCACTGTCCACCACAGGAAGGTTCTCTCCACTGTCCACCACAGGGATGTCTTTCCCACTGTCCACAACAGAGAGGTCCTCCACGCTGTCCACAATAGGGAAATCATTCAAACTGTCTACCACAGAAATGTCCAAAAATGTGACATTCTTTCCACTGTCCACCAAAGAAACTTCCTTCCCAGTGTCTACTACAGGGTGATCCTCCCAACTGTCCACCACAGGGACATCCCCCCACTCTTTACCACAAAAACATCATACCCAATGTCCATTAAAGGGACATCCTCCCCATTGTCCAAAACGAGGATGTCCTTCACACTCCACCACAGGGACATCCCATCTACTATCAACCACAGGGAGGTAATCTTCACTGTCCACCACAGGGATGTCCTCCCCACTGTACATCACAAGAACATCCTTCCTACTGTCCATTAACAGGACATCCTTCCCACTGTCTACCTCAGGGATGTCCTCCAACTGTCCACCACATGGCCATCCTTCCCACTGTCCACCAAGTGACGTCCTTTCCACTGTCCACTAAAATGACATTCTCCCAACAGTCCACCACAGTGACATCCTCCCCACTGTCCACCCCAGTGATGTCCTCTCCACTGTCCACCAGAGTGAGGTCCTCCCCACTGTCCACCACAGAAACATCTTCCCCACTGTCCACCACAGGGATATCCTTCCCACTGACCACAACAGGGACATTCTCTCAACTGTCCACCACAGGGACATCCTCCCCACTTTGCACCACATGGAAATCCTCCTGTGCACACCAGGGATGTCCTTACCACTGTCCACCCCAGAGATGTCCTATACACTCTCCACTACAGGGACAAACTTCTAACAGTCCACCAAAGGGACGTTCTTTTGTGCAACAAAGAAACGTCCTCACCAATGTCCACCAAAGATATTTCCTCCCCACTGTCCACCACAGGGCCGTCCTCCCCACTGTCCACCACAGGGACATCCAGCAAACTGTCCACCACAAGGACATACTCCCCACTGTTTACTACAGGGTCGTCCTTCCCACTGTCCAAAACAGGGATGTTCTTCCCTTTGTCCAACACAGGGAGGTCCTCTCCACTGTCAACCACAGGGATGTCCTTTCCACTGTCCACCAGTGTGACTTCCTTCCCAATGTCCACCCCAGGAAGGTCCTCTCCACTGTCCACCACAGTGACTTCCTTTCAACTGTCCACCACAAAAACATCCTCATCACTGTCCACCAGAGGGATATCTTTCCCACTGTCCACCACAGAGACTTCCTCCCCGCTGTCCACCACAGGAACGTCCTTCCCCCTGTCTACCACAGGAATGTCCTTCCCACTGTCTACCACAGATAGGTCTTCCCCACCTTCCACCACAGGAATGTCCTCCCCACTGTCCACCACAGGAATGTCCTTTCCACTGTCTACCAAACAGATGTCTTTCCCACTGTCCACCACAGGTACGTCTTCCCCACTGTCCACCACAGGGACGTCCTACCCATTGTTTACCAGAGGGAGGTCCTCCTCACTGTCCACCATAGGGACATCCTCCTGTGTACCATAAGGACATCCTTACTTCTCTCCACTACAAGGTCACCACACCAATGTCCAACACAGTGACGTCCTTCCCACTGTTCATCACAGGGACATCCTCTCCACTTTGCACCACAGGCACATACTTCTGTGCACAACAGGGACATCCTCACGACTGTGTACCACAGGGACATCCTCCTGTGCACAACAGGGACATCCTCACGACTGTGTACCACAGGGACATCCTTTCAACTTTCTACCACAGGGACGTCCTGCCCACTGCTACCGCAAAGGGGTCCTCCCCACTGTCCTCCACAGGGAGGTCCTCTCCAGTGTCCACCACTGTGTCATTCTTTCCACTGTCCACCACAGAGACATCCTTCCCACTGTCCACCACAGGAAGGTCCTCTCCACTGTTCACCACAGGGACATCCTTTTTACTGTCCACCACAGAAACATCTCACCACTGTCCACAACAGACACGTTTTTCCTAATGTCCTCCAAAGAGAGGTCATACTTGCTCTTTACCACAGGGACATTCTTCCCACAGTCCATGAATGAAATGTCTTCCTCATTGTCCAAAAAAGAGACGTCATTCCCACTGTCCACCAAAAGAACTTCTTACCTACTGTCTACCACAGGAGGGTCCGCCCCACTGTCCACCACAGAAATGTCCTCTTCACTGTACACTAAAGAGAAGTCCTTTGCACTGTTCATAAAAGAGACACCCTTCCCACTGTCCACCACAGGGACGTCCTCTCAACTGTACACCACAGTGACGTCCTTTCAACTGTCCACCACAGAAACGTCCTCATCACTGTCCACCACAGGGATGTCCTTCTTACTGTCCACCACGGGGCTATCCTACCCACTGTCTACCACAGGTAGGTCTTCCCCACCTTCACGATGGAGACGTCCTTTCCACTGTCCACCAAACAGACATCTTTCCCACTGTCCACAACAGGGACATTTTCCTCACTGTGCACCACAGGGACTTCCTACCCGTTGTTCACCAGAGCGAGGTCCTCCTCAAAGTCCACCACAGGGACGTCCTCCTGTGTACCACAAGGATGTCTTTACCTCTGTCTACAACAAGGGCATTGACACCAATGTCCAGCACAGTGATGACCTTTCCACTGTTCACCATAGGAATATGCTCCCTATTGTACACCACAGAGACATAATCCTGTGCACAAAAGGGACATCCTCACCACTGTGTACCACAGGGACATCCTCCTGTGCACAACAGGGACGTCTTCACCACTGTGCACTACAGGGACATCCTTTCCACTGTATACTACAGGGATGTCCTCCCCATTGTCCACCGCAGAAACATGCTTCCCACGGTCCACAACGGGGACATCCTCCTCAATGTCCACCACAGAAATGTACTACCCACTGTACACCACAGGGATGTTCTCCCCACAGTCCATCACAAGTAAGTCTTTCCCCCTGTCCATGAAAGAGGCCTCCTCCTCACTGTCCACCACATGGATGTCCTCCCCACTCTCTACTACAGAGAAGTGCTTCCCAATGTCTACAACAGGGGTGTACTCCCCAATGTCAACCGTGGGACATCCTTCACACTGTCCACCACAAGGACATCCCTCACCACTGTCCACCACAGGGACGTCCTCCCCATGCTCCACCACAGGGAAGTCCTCCCCACTGTCCACCACAGGGATGTCCTCCTTTCTTTCCAACACAGTGATGTCCTCATCACTGTGCATCACAGAGATATCCTTCCCTTTGTACAACACAGAGAAGTCTGCCTCACTGTCAACCACAAGGATGTCCTCCTCACTGTCCACCATACGGATATCCTCTCCACTGTCCACCACAGGGATATCCTCCCCATTGTCCACAACAGAGATGTCCTTCTCACTGTCCACCAAAGAGTAGTCCTCACCACTGTCCATCACAGGGATATCCTCCCCAAGGTCCACAACAGGGATGTACTGGTCAATATCCAACAATGGGACATCTCCACTCTCCAACACAGAAATCCTCCTTACTGTCCACCACATGGACAACCTCCCCACTGTCAACAAAAGGGCGTCCTCCTCACTGTCTACCACAGGGATATCATCCCCATTGTAAACCCCAGGATTATTGTTCCCACTGTCCACCACAGAAAAGTCTTCTCCACTGTCCACCACAAGGATGTCCTACTCACTGCTCACCACAAGGATGTCCCCCACACTGTCCATCACAAAAATCCTCCACTCTGTCCACCACAGGAACGTCCTACTAATTGACAACCACTGGGATATCCTCCTAAATGTCACCACAGGGATGTCCTCTTCATTGTCCATAACAGGGAATTCCGCCGCACTGTCCACATTGGGGACGTCCTAATCACTGTTCACCACAGGAACATTCTCGACACTGTTCACCACAGTGATGACCTCCTGTGCACCACAGTAAAATCACCCCACTATCCACCACAGGGACGTCCTCCCCACTGTCCACCACAGAGAAAACCTTCCCTCTGTCCACCAAAGAGATGTTCTTTCCACTGTTCACTACAAGAACGTCCTCCCCACAGCCCACTACAAGGACGTCCTACACACTGTCCACCACAGTGAAATCTTCCCTATTGTCCACCACAGGGACATCCTACTCACTGTCCACCAAAGGGATGTCATTCTCACTGTCCACCACAGGGAAGTCCTCACAACTGTCCATCACAGGGATGTTCTTTTAACTGTCCACCATAATGATGTCATGAAATTTTTTCTTATGGTGCACAGGAGGAAGTCCCTCTGGTGGACAGTTAAGAGGATGTTACTGTGTTGGACAATGAAAAGTACATCACTGTGGTGGACAGTGGAGAAGACGTCCTGGTTGTGCACAGTAGGGAGGACATCCCTGTGGTGGACAGTGGAAAAAATTTCACTGTGGTGGACAGTGACAAAAACATCCTTGTGGACTATTGGGACGATGTTCCTGTGGTGCACCTGAAGGACGTCCCTTTAATGGACAGTGGGGGGGGATGTGTCTGTGCTGGACAGTGGAGAGGATGTCCTTGTCATGGATGGTGGGCAGAATGTTCCTGTTGTGCACAGGAAAACATCCCTGTGGTGGACAGTGGATAGGACATGTATGTGGTGGACAGTTGGGAAGACATCCCAGTGTTGAACCACGAGGAGGACGTCCCTGTGGTTGACAGTGGGGAAGACTTCTCTTTGGTGGACAGTGGGGAGTACATCCCTGTGGTTAACAGTGGGAAGACTTCTCTGTGTTGGACAGTGGGGAGGATATCCCTGTGGTGCACATTTGGGAGGACATCACTGTGGTGGACACTGAGGAGGATGTCCCTGTGGTGGACAGTGGGAAAAACTTCCCTGTTTTTGACAGTGGGGAGTAAATCTGTGTTGTGGATAATGGGGAGAACATTTCCATGGTGATCAGTGAGAAGGAAGTCCCAGTGGTCGAAGGTGGGGAATACTTCACTGTGGTGGACAATGAGGATGACTTCATTGTGGTGGATAGTTGGGAGGACATCACTTTGGTGAACAGTGGGGAGGATGTCCCTATGGTAGAGAGTAGGGAGGACTTCACTGTGGTTGACAGTGAGAAGAACATCCCTATAATGGCCAGTGCAGAGGACGTCTTTGTGGTGGATAGCGAAGAGGATTTAACGGTGGTGGACAGTGTGGAAGACGTCCTTATGGTGGACTATGGGGAGGACGTTCCTGTAATGCACTGGAGGTCTTCCCTGTGGTGGACATTATGTAGAACATCCCTGTGGTGGACATTGCGGAGAATGACTCTGTGGTAAACTGTGGGGAGGACGTACCTGTGGTGGACAACGGGGAAGATGTTCCTGTGCTTGACAGTGGGGAGGATTTTACTGTGGCGAACTGTAAGGAGGACTTTTTTGTGGACAGTGAGAAGGATGTTTCTGTGGTGCACAGAAGAATGTCCCTGAGGTAGGCTGTGGGGAGGATTTCACTGAGGTGGACAGTGGGGTGGATGTTCTTTTAGTGGACAGTTGGGAAGAAGTTCCTGTTGTGCACATGAGAATGTCACTGTGGTGGACAGTGGATAGGACTTTCCTATGTTGGACAGGTGGGAGTACATCCCTGTGGTGGACATTGAGGAGGACATTCTTGTGGAGGACAGATAAGAGGACATCCTTATGGCGCACAGGAGGATGTCCCTGTGGTGGACAGTGGGGAGAACATCCAGGTGGTAGACAGTGGGGAGGATTTACCTGTGGTGGACAGTGGGGAGGCTATCCCTGTCTTGGACAGTGTGGAGGACATCCTTGTTGTGGTTAGTGGGGAGGATGCCCTTGTGGTGGACAGTGAGGAGGACGTCCCTGTGGGATATAGAAGTATATCCCAGTGGTGTACAGTGTGGAGGATGTTGCTGTGATGGATAGTGTGGAGGACATCACTGTGGTGCACAGTGGAGAGGACGTACCTGTGGTGTACAGTGTGGAGGATATCCCTGTGGTGGTCCATGTGGGGAACACATATTTCTGGGACACAAGATGATGTCTTTATGGTGAATATTGTGGAGGATGTTTCTGTGGTGGACAGTGGGAAAGACATGTCTTTGGTGGACAGTGAGGAGGACATACCTGTGGTGGACAGTGGGGAGGACTTCCTTGTGGTGGACAGTGTGGAGGACTTCTCTCTGGTGGACAGTGAGGAGGATGTCACTGTGGTGGACAGTGGGGAGGATGTTCCTATGATGGACAGTGGGAAGCATATCCATGTGGTGGAAATTTGAGAGGATCTCCTTGTGGTGGACAGTGAGGAGGACATTCCTGTTGTGGACAGTGTGGAGGATGTTTCTCTGGTGGTCAATTTGGAGGAAGTTTCTATGGTGAACAGTGAGGAGGACATCCCTGTAGTGGACAATGGGGAAGATGTCCCTGTGGTGGTAAGTTGAAAGGACATACTCTTGGTGGACTGTGGGGAGGACATTCTTGTGGTGGACATTGTGGAGGATGTCTTTGTGGTGGAATGTGTTGAGGAATTAAATGTGATGGACAGTAAGCACGATGTCCATGTAGTGGAACGTGGGGAGTACCTCCTGTGGTGGACATTGGGGAGGACATTCCTGTGGTGGACAGTGCAAAGGATGTCCCTGTAGTGGACCGAGGAGAAGACATCCCTGTGGTGGACAGTGGGGAGGATGTCCCAGTGGTGGAGAGTGGAAAGGATGTCCCTGTGGTGGACAGAGGGGAGGACTTTTCTGTAGTTGACTGGAGTATAACATGACTATAGAGGACAGTGAAGAGGACTTCTTTGTGGTGAAGAGTGGCGAGGATTTCACTGTCATGGAAAGTGTAAAGGACGTTCTATTGTTGAACCATGGGGAGTACGTTCCTTGTTTCACAGGAGGACATTCCTGTGTTGGAAAGTGGGGAGGATATCCCTGAGGTAGAGAGTGTGAATAACATCCCTGTAGTGAACAATTAGGAGGAAGTACCTGTGATAGACAGTGGGGAGGTATTCCCTGTGGAGGACAATGAGATGGATGTTTCTATATTGGACAGTTGAGTAGACTTCCCTGTGGTGGACAGCGAGGAGGACATCCCTGTGGTGGATTGTGGGGAGCGTGTGTCTGTGGTGAAAAGTGGGGAGGACATCCCTGTGGTGAACAGTGGGGAAGACTTCCCTGTGGTGGACAATGGAGAGGACGTTGCTGTGTTGCACAGGAATTCTTCTCTGTTGTGAACAGTGTGGAAGATGTCTCTGTCGTAGAATGTGAGGAGGTCCCTGTGTTGAATAGTGAGGAGAACTTCCTTGTGTTGGACATTGAAAAAGGCATCCCTGTTGTGGACAGTTAGGAGAATACCCCTGTATCAATGAGATTGATGTCCATTTTGGACAGTGGGGAGGACTTACCTGTGATGGACAGTCAGGAGAAAGTCCATGTTGTTGACAGTGGGGAAGACATCCTTGTGGTGGACATTGGGGAAGGTTTCTCTGTGCTGGAACTCGAGAAGGAAGACCCTGTGGTGGTCAGTGGGCAAGACTTCCCTGTGTTGTACAGTGGGCATGACTTTTCTGTGGTGGACACTGAAGAAGTCATTTCTGTGGTGGACAGTTAGGGAGACAACCCTGTGTGAAAAATGAGGTGGACGTCAGTATAATGGTCAGTGGGGAGGAATTCTCAGTGGTGGACCGTGGGATGGACATCACTGTGGTGGACAGTTGGGATCACATAACTGGTGGACAGTGGGGAGGACATCACTGTGGTGGACATTGGGAAAGAATTCCATGTTGTGGACTGTGGGGAGGACATTCCTGTGGTGGACAGTGAGAAATACATCCCTGTGGTGGACAATGGTGAGGACTTCCCATTGGTGGACAGTGGGGAGGAATTTTCTATGGTTTACAGTGAGGAGGAATTTTATGCAGTGGGCAGTGGGGAAGATGTCCCTGAGGTGGAGAATGAGAGGGAAATCCCTATGGTTGAATATGGGGAGAATATTCCTGGGGTGGACAGTGAGGAGGATGTCTCTGTGTGGGACAGTAGAAAGGAAATCCATGTGTTGGACAGCAGAGAGGATTTCCTTGTGGTGGACTGTGGGGAGGATGTACATGTTGTGGACAGTGGGGAGGAAGTTTCTTTGGTGGACAATTAGGAGGACATTTTTGTTTTAAACAATGGGGAGGACTTTCCTTTTGTGGAAAGTAGAGAGGCCATCCCTTTGGTGGACAGTGTGGAGGACATCCCTGTTGTAGACAGAGTGGAGAATGTCTCTATGGTGGACAGTGGGGAGGTCATCTCTGTAGTGGAGAGTGGAAGGTCGTCCCTTGGGTGGACAGTGGGTAGGACTTACCTGTGGTTGACAGTGAGAAAGAAATCCCTGTGTTGGACAGTGGGGAGGATGTATTTGTGATGGAGAGTGGGGAGGATTGCAATGTAATGGACTGTAGGGAAGACATACTTGAAGTGGACCATGGGGAGGATGTTTCTGTGGTGTACAGTAGGTGGTCGCTGTGGTGGGCAGTGAGGAAGATGTCCCTGTGTAGGACAGTGAGGAGGACGTCCCTGTTGTGGAGAGGGGGGAAGACTTCTCTTTGGTGACAGTTAGGAGAACATCCCTTTAGTAAACAGCGAAGAGGACATTTCTGTGGTGGACAGTGAAAAGAGCATCTCTCTGGTGGACAGTTAGGAGGACATCTCTGTGGTGGATAGTGGTGAGGAGGTTTCTGTGGTGGACAGTTGGGAGAATTATCCTGAGGTGGACAGTGGAAAAAATTTCAATGTGGTGACAGTGGGGCATATGTCCTTGTGAAAAGTAGGGAGGAGGTTCTGGTGGTGCACAGCAGGATGTTTCTGTGGTGAAAAGTGTGGAGGACATCACTTTGGTGGACAGTGAGGAGGACATCTCTGTAGTGAACAGTGGGGAAGATATCCATATGATAGACAGTGGGAAGGACATCACTGTGGTGAACATTGGAGAGGACCTCTTTGTGGTGAACAGTGAGGAGGATGTCTTTGAAGTGGACAGTGGGGAGGACTTCCCTTTGGTAGACATTGGGGAGGACCTCCCTGTATTAGACAGTGGGGAGCACGTACCTGTGGTGGACAGTGGGAAGAACTTCCCTGTTGTTGACAGTGAGGATGATATCCATGTAGTGAACAGTGGGGAGGTTATGATTGTGGTACACAGTGGGGAGATTCAAATGTGGTGGATATTAGGGACTACGTCCTTGTATTGGATCAAGGTTAGGATGTTGCTTTGATGCACAGGAGGATGTCCCTTTGGTGGACAGTGAGGAAGACTTCCATGTGGTGGACAGTGGGAAGGACTTCTATGTGGTGGAAAGTGAGAAGGACATCCCTATGGTGAACAGTGGGGAGGATGTCCCCTATGTGGACAGTGAGAAGGAAAACCCCATGGTGGACAGTGGGTAGAACATTTCTTTGGCTGACAGTGAGAAGGACGTCCCTGAGGTGGACAGGGGAGAGGATGTGTTTGTGGTGGACATCTGGGAGGATGTCATTGTGGTGGACAGTGGAGAAGACACCCCTTTGGTGCACAGGAGAATGTACTTGTGGTGGACAGTGGGGAGGACATTGCTGTGTTGCACAGGAGTACATCCTTCTGGTGGACAGTGTGGAAGATTTCCCTGTGGTAGACATTGAGAAGCACATTCCTGTGTTGGACATTGGAAAGGAATTCCCTGTGGTGGACACTGAAGAAGACATCCCTGTGGTGGACAGTGAGGAACACATCTTTGTAGTGGACATTGGGGAGGACTTCCATGGAGTGGACAGTAAAAAGAACATTTCTATGGTGGACAGTGGGAAGGAATACTTTGTGGTGGAAAGTGAGGACTTCCTTGTTGTGGACATTGAGGAGGACGTCCTTGTGATGGACAGTGGGGAGAATACCCTTGTGGTGAACAGTGGGGAGGACAGCTCTGATGTTGACAGTGTGCAGGACTTTCCTTTGGTTGACAGTGGGGAGGACTTCTATATTTGTGGACAGTAAGAAGGACATCCTTGTTGTGGACAGTGGTAAGGATGTCCCTGTTGTGTACAGTGGGGAGGAAAAAATGTGTACAATGGGAAGAACATTCCTGTGGTGGACAGTGAGAAGGACATCCTTGTGGTGGAGAGTGGGGAGGACTTCTCTGTGGTGGACAGTGTGGAAGAGATCCCTGTGGTAAAAAGTGTTGAGGACATCTCTATGGTGGAAGGTGAAAAGGATATCCCTGGGTTGAACAGTGGGGAGGATGTCCCTGTTGTAGACTTTTGGGAGGATTTAACTTTGGTAGACAGTGCAGAAAATGCCCTTGTGCAAAGTGAGGAGGACATTCCTGTGTTGCACAGGTGGACATCCCTGTGGTGGACAGTGGGTCAGATTTTTCTGTGGTGGACAGTGGGAAGACATCCCTGTGGTGCACAGTAGGGAGACCTTGTGTTGGACAGTTGGGATGGAAGCCCCTGTGGTGGACAGTGGGGAGGATGTCCCTGTGGTGGACAGTGTGACAGATGTTTCTATAGTGCACAGGAGGACGTCCCTGTGATGGACAGTGGGAGAACATCCAGGTGGTAGACAGTGGGGAGGATGTCTCTGAGGTGGACAGTGGAGAGGATATTTCTATCTTGAAAAGTGTGGAGGATGACCTTGTGGTGGTTAGTGAAGAGGATGCCCCTGTGGTGGACAGTGGGGAGGATGTCCCTGTGGTATACAGGAGTATGTTCTCGTGGTGTACAGTGTGGAGGACATCACTGTGGTGGACAGTGGGGATGATGTACCTCTGGTGGAAAGTGTGGAGGACATCCCTTTGGTGGTCAATGGGGAGGACGCCCCTGTGGTGGACAGTTGGGAGGACATCACTGTGGGACACAAGATGAGGTCTTTATGGTGAACAGTGGGGACGATGTCCCTGTGATGGACAGTGGGAAGGATGCTTCTTTGGTGGACAGTGAGGAGGACATCCCTGTGGTGGACAGTGTGGAGGAATTCTCTGTGGTGGACAGTGAGGAGGACATCTCTGTGGTGGACAATAGGAAGTGCATCCCTGTGGTGGACAGTGGGTTGGATGTTTCTGTGATGGAGAGTGGGGAGTACTTTTCTGTAGCTGACAGGGAGGAGAACATGACTATAGTGGACAGTGAGGAGAACGTCTTTGTTGTGAAGAGTGGGGAGGATTTTCCGGTTGTGGACAGTGTAAAGGATATTCTTGTGTTGAACCATGGGGAGTACGTTCCTTGTTGCACAGGAGGATGTTTCTGTGTTGGAAAGTGGGGAGGATGTCCCTGAGGTAGAGAGTGGGGATAACATACCTATGGTGGACAGTGAGAAGGAAGTCCCTGTGATGGACAGTGGGAAGGTCTTCCCTATGGTGGACAATGAAATGGATGCCCATATTGGACAGTGGGGAGGACTTCCCTGTGGTGGACAGTGGGGAGCACATGTCGTTGATGGACATTGGAGAGGATATCCTTGTTGTGGACATTGGGGAAGGCTTCCCTGTGGTGGACCGTGAGGAGGATGTCCCAGTGGTGGACAGGTGGGAGGGTGTTCCTATGGTAGACAATGTATAGGAAATCTCTGTGGTGGACAGTGGAGTAGATTGTCCCTATGGTGGACAATGGGAAGAAAGTCCCTGTGGTGCACAGGAGAATGTACTTGTGGTAGACAGTGGGGAGGACGTTGCTTTGTTTGACAGGAGTATTTCCCTCTGGTGGACAGTGTGTAGAATTTTTCTTTGGTTGACATTGATGAGGACGTCCCTGTGTTGGACATTGGGCAGGACTTCCCTGTGGTGGACCTTGAAGAAGACATCCCTGTGGTGGACAGTTAGAAAGACATCCCTGGTGAACAATGAGGTGGACTTCACTATATTAGACAGTGAGTAGGACTTCCCAGTTGTGGACAGTGGGGAGGACATCACTGTGGTGGAAAGTGGAAAAGACTTTCATGTGGTGGACATTAGGGAGGACATTCCTGTGGTGGACAGTGAGAAGGACATCCCTGTATTGGACAATGATGAGAACTTCCCACTGTTGCACAGTGGGAAAGACTTTTTGTAGTAAACAGTGAGGAGGAATTTTCTATGGTGGACAGTCTGGAGTATGGCCCTGTGGTGGAGAATGGGGAGGACAACACTTTGGTGGACAGCAGTGAGGACATCCCTGTGGGAGAATGTGAGAAGGATGTCCCTCTTTTGGACAGTGGAGCTGACATCACTGTGGTGGAAAGTGAGAAGGACATCCCTCTGGTGGAGAGTGGGGAGGATGTCCCTGTTGTGGACAGTGGAGAGGACATCCCTCTGGTTTCCAGTGGGGAGGACATACCTTTGGTGGACCATGAGGAAGACGTCACCGTTGTGGACAGTGAAGTGGTTTTCCCTGTGGTGGATAGTGGGAAGGATGTCTCTGTGGTGGACAGTAGGAAGGACTTCCTTGAGTTGGACAGTTGCCAGGACATCCATGTGGAGAACAGTGGGGAGGATATCCCTGTGGTGGACATTGTGGTGGACGTCCCTGTGGTGGACAGTGAGAAGGTTTTCACTGTGGTCAACAGTGGGTAAAATGTCCTTGTGGTGGGCATTGCAGAGGACCTTCTTGTGGTTCACAGGAGGACGTCCCTCTGGTTGACAGTGGAAGGACGTCTCTATGGTGGACAATGCAAAGGACATACCTTTGGTGGATGAAAGGGAGAATTTTACTGGTGGACAATGGAGAGGACATCTCTGTGGCAGACAGTTTGCAGGACGTCCCTGTGTTGTTCACTGTTGGGGATGCAACATTAGTGGACAGTGGGGAGTACATTTCTGTGGTGGAAAGTGGGGAGAATATCCATGTAGTGGACAGTGGGGAGGACATTCCTGTGGTGGACAGTGGGTAAAACTTCCCTGTGGTGGACAGTGAGGAGGAAATCCCTGTGGTGGACAGTGGGGAGCAGGACTCTGTGGTGGACAGAGGTGAGGACATATCTATGGTTGACAGTGAAAAGAAAATCCCTGTCATGCAGAGTGGGGAGGACTTTCCTGTGTTGGACAGTGAGGAGGACTTTTCTGTGGTGGACAATGAAGAGGATGTCCCTTTGGTGGATAGTGGGGAGCATGTCCTATTGGTGGACAATGGGTGAGGACATCCCTGTGGTTTACAGTGGAGAAAACATACCTGTGGTTGACAGTGAGGAAGATGTCTCTGTGGTGCACAGTGGGGAGGATGTTTTGGTGGACAGTGATGAGGAAATCGCTGGGGTGGACAATGGAAAGCACATCTCTGTGGAGGACAGTGGAACATAATTTCCTGTGGTGGAGCGTGGGGAGGACATCCCTGTGGTGGATAGTGGGTAGGACATTTCTGTGGTGGAGAGTAAGCAGAATGTCCTTGTGGTGTACAGTGAAGAGGATGTCCTGTGGTGGCCAGTGGGGAGGATATCCCTATGGTTTACAGTCAGGAGTACATTGCTGTGATGGACAGTGTGGACTATGTCCCTGTGGTGGACAGTGGAAAGGATTTTTCTTTGGTGGACAGCAGCAAGAATCACTCTGTCATGGAAAATGGGGATAATGTCTCTGTAGTGAACATATGGGAGGACAACTGTTGGTGGACACTGGGGTGACTTCCCTGTTGTGGACAGTGAGGAGGACATCCATGTGGTGGACAGTGGGGAATACATACCTGTGGTGCACAGAATGAAGTCCCTGTGGTGGAGAGTAAGAGGACGTCCTTTTGGACAGTGCAGAGGACATCTCTGGGGTCAACAGTGAGGAGAATGTCCTTGTGGTTGACAGTGGAAAGTACATCCCTGTAGTTGACAGTGGGGAAAATATATATTTGTTAGAAAGTGGCAAGCACATCTCTTTGGTGGACAGTGGAAGGACATCCTTGTGGTGGACAGTGAGGAATATATCACTGTGCTGGATAGTGGGGAAGAAATTCCTGTGGTGGACAGTGTGGAGGACATGCCTGTGGTGTACTGTTGTTAGGACATCTCTGTGGTAAACAGTGAGGAGGACATTTCTGTGGTGAACAGTGAGAAGGGCATCCCTCTGGTGGACAGTGAGGAAGATGTTTCTGTGGTGGACAGTGGGAAGACATCCATGTGGGGACAGTGGGTAGGATATCGCTGTGGTGGACAGTGAGGAGAACATCTTTGTGATGGACAGTTGGGAGGTTGTCCCTGTGGTGGACAGTGGGAAGAATTTCCCTGTGGTGGACAGTCAGAAGGATGTCCCTGTGGTTGACTGTCAGGAGGTTTTCACTGTGGTGAACGGTGGGGAGGACGTCCTTGTTGTAGGCAGTGAGAAGGACATTACTGTGGTGCACAGGCGGATGTCCCTGTGGTGGTCAGTAAGGAAGCACACTTTTGGTGGACAGTGGGAAGGACATCCCTGTGGTGGACAATGAGGAGGACATCCCTGTGGTGCACATTGGGGAGGATTTTACTTTTGTAAACAGTGGGGAGGACATACCTGTGGTGGAAAGTTGGGAGCACATCTCTGTGGTGGACAGTGTGGAGGACATCAATGTGTTGGACAGTGAAAAGGAAATCACTTTGTTGGACAGTGGGGAAGACTTTCCTGAGGTGGGGACACTGTGGAGGATATATCTGTGGTAGACGGGAGGACATTCCACTGGTGGACATTGGGGAGAACATCTCTGTGGTGGAAAGTGAGGAGGATGACCCTATGGTGGAGAGTGGGGAGGATGTCCATGTAGTGGACAGTGTCGAGAACTTCACTGTGGTCAAGAGTGAGAACATCCCTGTGGTAAACAGTGGGGAGAGAACATCCGGGTGGTTGACAGTGGGGTGGAAGTTCATTTGTGAACCATGGGGAGGACTATCCTGTGGTGGACAGTGGAGAAGACTTCCCTGTGGTGAACAGCAGAGGGGATTTCACTGTGGTCTCCAGTTGGGAGGACATCCCTGTGGTGGAAAGTTAAAAAGTCATCACTGTGGTGGAAAGTGCAATGTATGTACCTGTGGTGCACAGTGGAGAAGACATCCCTGTGGTGGACAATGGGAAAGATGTCCCTGTGGTGGACAGTGGAAAGGACATCCTTCTGGTGGGCAGTCAGGAGGACATTTCTGTGGTGAACAGGAAAGGAAGTCTCTGTGCTGGACAGTGAGAAGGACTTCCCTGTGGTGGACACTGGTGAGGATATCCCTGTGGTGCACAGGAGGGTGTCTTTGTTTTGGACAGTGAGGAAGACATTCCTGTGGTGGATATTGGGAGAAAATCTCTCTGGTGGACAGTGTGAAAAATGTCCTTGTTATGGTCAGTAAGGAGGATGCCCCTGTGGTGGATGGTGGGGAGAATGTTCCTGTGGTGCACAAGAGGATGTCCCTGTGGTAGACAGAGTGGAGGACATCCCTGTGGTGGACAGAGTGGAGGACATCCCTGTGGTGGACTGTCAGAAGGATTTCCCTGTGGTGAACAGTGAGGAGGACATTCCTGTGGTGTACTGGAGGACAACCTCTGGTTGGAAAGTGTGGAGTATGTCCCTGTCATAGACAGTGGGGAGGATATATCTGTGGTGGACAGTGTGGAGGTCGTCCCTATGGTGGTCAGTGGGGAAAATGCTCCTGTGTTGGACAGTGGTGAGGACATCCCTGTGGTACACAAGAGGAGTTTCCTGTGGTGGACAGTGGTGAGAACGTTTCTGAGTTGGACAGTGGAGAGGATATATCTGTGGTGGACAGTTTGGAGGATGTCCCTGTTGTGGTCAATTTGGAGGCCCCTTTGGTGCACAATGGGGAGGACATCTCTGTGGTGGACAATGGGGAGGACATCTTTGAGTTGACAGTGGGAAGAACATGTATTTGGTAGACAGTTGGGAGGATGTCCCTGTTGTGAACAGAAGGATGTCCCTGTGGTGGACAGAGTGGAGGACATCTCTGTAGTGTAACGTGAGGAGAATGTCCCTGTGGTGGACAGAGTGGAGGATATCTCTGTAGTGTAACGTGAGGAGAATGTCCCTATGATGGAGAGTGGAGAGGATGTCCGTGTAGTGGAGAGTGGAAAGACTGTCCTGGAGAGTGAGAAGAACATCCCTGTGGTAAACAGTGGGGAGGTCATCGGGCGGTCGACAGTGGGGTGGAAGTTCATTTGTGAACAGTGGGGAGGACTATATTTTGGTGGACAGTGGGGAGGATTTCTTTGTGTTAGACAGTGGGAAGGATATCCCTGTGTTGGATTATGGAGAGCACATGTATGTCTTGGACTGATGGGAAGACATCCCTGTGATGTACAGTGAGGAGGACATCCCTGTAGTGGACAATGGGGAGGACTTCCCTGTGGTGGACAGTGGGGAGGAATTCTTTGTGGTGGACAGTCTGAAAGATATCACTGTTCTGGACTATGGAGAGCACATGTATGTCTTGGACAGTGGGGAAGACATCCGTGTGATATACAGTGAGGAGGACATCCCTGTAGTAAACGGTGGGGAGGACTTCCCTGTGGTGAACAATGGGGACGACTTCTTGGTGGTGGAAACAGAAGGACGTCTCTGTGGTGGACAGTGGGGAGGATGTCCCCTGGGTGGACAGTGAGAAAGATAACCCCATAGTGGACAGTGGGGAGGACAGTTTTTGGCTGAAAGTGAGAAGGATGTCCCTAAGGTGGACCAGGGAAAGGATGTGTTTATGGTGGACAGCTGGGAGAATGTCATTGTGGTAGACAGTGGGGAGGACATCCCTGTGGTGCACAGGAGAATGTACTTGTTGTGGACAGTGTGGAGGACATTGCTGTGCTGCACAGGAGTATATACTTCTGGTGGACAGTGTGGAGGATTTCCCTGTGGTGGACATTGAGGAGCACGTCCCTGTGTTGGACATTGAGGAGAACTTCCCTGCGGTGGAAACTGAAGAAGACGTCCCTGTGGTGAACAGTGAGAAAGACATCTCTGTAGTGGACATTGGGGAGGACCTCCCTGTAGTGGTCAGCAAGGAGGACTTCACTGTGGTGGACAGTGGGAAGGAATTCTTTGTGGTG